>NC_041048.1:5792223-6099723 GCF_900634775.1 Gouania willdenowi | reverse complement strand
ATATCAGGAGCACAGAATCAAAACTGAATGAAATGCACAGTTTACTACTTAAATTAATTGAATTACATTTGGAATAAAATACACAGTTGTACACTATCCAAAGAAAGCTTTAGATGTTTGCGTGACAACACATTTCAAGTCAAAGCCCTTAGAAATGTAAATTAAAGAATCTCGATTTAATCATTAGAGCTCAGATATGTTATTTCTACTGCAGTGTTTTTCAACCTTGGGGTCGTGACCCCATGTGAGGTCGCCTGAAATGTTTAGTAATAATAAAATTATTATGAATTTCTTTCTTTCTTTATATTTATCCATTTTGCACAATTAAATAAAAAACACTACATAATATCACAGAAATAGAAAATGATTGTGGAAAATAATCATTTAAGCTCAAAATTAAAACACCACACACAATTTCAAACGACTCTATTCTATACTTTCACTTTCTCAAATATAATCCTATTTCAAATAAAATGGAGTATAACAATATCTGAGCTTGCGCATACTGCTGTTTGTTGTCGTATATGGTGAATTGACCCTCGTCAGCTACCATAGAATTTGACTTTATTAACAAACCTTTGACTTTTATCACCATATTGTATTTTGAGACTTTAATCTTGTTTTTCAATTTTAATCACAACTTTATACTGTATTTCAACTTAATTCTGGAAATTTGAACTTTAATCTCCACATTTCAACTTTATTCTTGAGTTTCCCCCAAAAAATGTCTCCATCAAAATTGGCTCTAATCTGCTTCCGTAATCGAAAACATTATTATTTAACACGGTTAAAACACTGATGTAGCAGCGTCTTTAAAGATCTAGCCCGGATTAAAATTCATGAAGATTAAAAAAAAAACACACATTTTAGAGAAAGAAAGTCTCTGGGATTGCCAGAAATTTGTAATATAAAAAAAGGTTGGGAACCACTGCCCTACTGTTAAATCCAATAAAAACCATTTTTGAGACCAGTTAATAACACAAAGCAGATGCTCCACACCACTAATACCAGGAGACCATATGAGGAGAAGTCTGTCCTGTAAATGTCTGAGGTTTCTGAAGAGCTGCTGGAATTACATATTAAAATATAGAGAGAAATATAATAAATCAGCTGCACCAGCAGAAAACAGCTTTACTTTCTGAGCCTTGCCTTCAGCAATATTCAGGTTTATCGAGGAAGGAAAAACATTTATTTTTTTTTTTTTGCTGGAGGTCCTAAACTGTGATTCATTGAGAATCATTTGTTGACTTTGTAGCACAGGAAGTCTGCTACAGCCAATGACAGCAAAGTGTTCCCAAGCATGTAGGGTGGGATAAGGAATGTGAAAAGAGCAAATTACAAAGGTTCTGCACCAGTGCCAGGTGTAAGAAATAATCTTTTTCAGTTTCAAGAAATCGACTCCGTGTACATAGAGAGACACACCAGGGTACAATTCCCAATGGAATATTCATCATAGAAACTCATAAATCTACCAGTTTTCCATTAAAAAGGCTCCAAGAAACATGTGTAATATACAAACGTGGAAATAGATCAAGATTTAAAGCTGCAGGAGATTTTTTAAATGATTAAATATCGTAGGACTCATGGATTAATACATCCATGATCATTTTGTTTGTTTTGATCTCCATTGCTAACACATGCTTTGTTGACGTGTTGGAAAAGTTTCACACATTGCATTGTGGGATGTGGAGTTAAGTGGTTAAGGACAGCAGCCTTGTAATCGGAGGGTTGTCGGTTCGAGTCTCACCTGGGCCAACACTGGGGTGTTGAGCAAACCCTCAACCGTTCCCCGTGTGCCACACCATGGCGGCTCACTGCTGCTCTGGGACGAGTTAAATGCAGAGAACAAATTTGTATATGTGTAAAAACTTATATGACAATAAATAAAGGCAAAAGCCCCGATTATTTCTTATTTTCTTTGAAAAAAAAGGTTGTGGTCTCGTTATGTGAGGAGATATCACGGGGGATACCAGGAACAAACGAGAACAACAATGAAGTCAAGTGAACAATTGTTCACTTTGTCTGGAGAAGAAACAAGAAATCACAGTAAGAATTGAGTAAAAACACTACTATGTTACCATCTACGGGACTTCACATCCCATAATAAGTATTACACAAATGTACTTTTTATCTGCTGCAATAAAAGCAAATCCTAACAAAGTAGTAAAGTTACAAATTAAGAGTAAAAATTTCAACTTTAATACTTTATTCTCTTATGGAGAGACATGGAGAAAGACACAGTATATAAATATATACTGTATACTGTGCCTCAGTGGTAGAGTGGGTCGTCCAATAACAGAAGGGTTGGGGATTCGAATCTCGCTCAATCCAAGTCATTGTCATTGTGTCCTTGGGCAAGACACTTCACTCACATTACCTCAAATTAATGCGGTGTGTGATTGTTGGTGGTGGCGCACTATGGCAGCCTAACTTCTGTCAGTCTGCCCCAGGCCAACTGTGGCTACAATAGTAGCTTATCACCACTGTGTGGGGAGTGAAAGAATAATACATATCAATGTAAAGCAATGCATTATTATTATTATTATTATTGTTATTGTTATTATTATTATTATTATTGTTATTGTTATTATTATTATTATTATTATTATTATTTGCCGATATTCCACCGATATATAGACAGACCCCCTCCGCACCACCCTAATTTGAGGTCACATTATGTTTCTCCATTCACACTGTCTAACAGGTTTAAGCTACTTTTAATGTGATGCATCACTGGATGGATTCCACCAAAAAAACATAATCTGTGCAAAATAAGAAAACTTGCTCAAATTTAGTCATGAAAAAATGCCATATTTGTTTTTAACATGTCTAAAACAACAGCAAATGTAGTTTTTAATGTCCCTATGTCGACTGATCTTACATTTTATGCCTGATATCGGCCCATAATATCAGTAGGGGGATAATATCGCCCATCTCTAAGTGGATTAAAACTTAAGGAGGCACTTGACCATTCATGTTCTAACCTGCTTTTGTTTTTATCTGGGTCAGAGCGATCAACCGGTGCAAATCTCCAGTTCTAATTACACTTTGAACACGTTTCCATTGAAGGTTGTTTTGGACAGAAGACTCTATCATGAAATCTCATGCAGTGAGACGGACGCTCAAAACTTCCTTAAAACACTTCACATTCCTTTGTTTTTTGTGTTTAATGTGGCAGTATGAGTTTTTATGTTTAATCCTAAGAAATATCCAGGTCTCCCTCTTCTGTTTACACGTATCGCTCCATGTTTTCTCAGAAAGATGTAGTCATGTGATCTGCTCCGTCACGTCCTGTGACAAGTAATTGCAAAAAACGCGTTTCATTGCGATACGATTCAATATCGAAACGTCGAAACCTCCTCATGAAAGCGTTAAAACGTTTTAGCGATATTTGAGTGTTTTGTAATGGAATTGCAGCTAAAGACACTTGATCATTAGAGCTGTAAATCACCTATTTCATTCCGATACAATATCCATTATCAGAACAACTATTTGATATTTGCTGCTGTCACAAAGCCTGTCATGATACAATTTGGATTGGTTTCGATTTCGAGGCCTGCGATTGATATCAGACAATAATCTGGAGGTTTTTTTTTTCACTGTGAAGAAAAAAAACACAATATTGATACATTTTGAGAATTTAATTTCATTCATTTACATGAAAAACATTCTTTAAAAAACATTGTTTTCCCACCAACTAACGTTTGGTGTTGTAACAAAAATATAAAAGCGGAAGGCAAAATGGCGATGGATATCAATGTTTATAATTTAGATCGATTTGACTAAATTATTGATCAATTCATCTTTACACCCCTATTGATCATTATCTTGAGAAATAATACGAGCATGGCTAATATTATACTTTCTTACCTATACCCTTTATTTTTTAAAAATATTATAGAGATTAATTAGATTTAAAAAGCAGGATTTGACTATATGGTTGAAAGTCTTACAATATTGAAAATCAATAATGCAGCAGTTTTTACATCAAACTACTGCAATGTTGACCTTGTACTTATCCAGCCAGGGGAACAACCAATCAGAGCACTGCACATGTGCATAGCTCTATTACATCTTTTTATCTGTCAATCCATCAAATGTTTACCCTGACAGACATTACTAATCTAATGTCTATAGCCACAGCTGTGCCTCATATGATCGCATTTAGTCATGTTTGTTTTGTATTTGATGTGTTTAAAAAAAAAAAAAAAAAGAGCATAAAAGATTGTAGAAGTGTAAGACTAATTGGGTCAAATAAACATTATTCATAGCAGGTTACCTACAAACTAAAATCAATTTTCCTCAGAGCAAAAATCCTTGAAATTTATAAGAGCACATTAATGGTCAGTGTGTGCAACGTATAATTGGCTGATATTAACTGCTTGTGGAGGCGGACAGGACCTCAGGCTTGTCCTAACACATCAGAGGCACCGTTGGAGCAACATCTAATGAGGGCTGCAAACTACACTTTCTACCATTAATAACGGCAATTTGCCAAAGACGCAATGAGAAAACAAAGCACAGCCGATGACGGACCTGCCCAAAATGTGACAGTTATTGTATTCTGTGATTTATGGCCGTGGCCTGCCTTTGCTTCCATGTCAGGGCAACTAACTGTGTGAGAAAAATGGATAGCTGGGTTTCAGCTCGCCTCATCATCTGAGCCTCAGAGCAGTGGAAATAAATAACCGCGGCTGATCTGTGGCGCCTCAGACTTTGTTTGGGAGCATTGTCACTTTAACAGTATATGCACCGATATAACTCCTGAACGCGTGGTTACTAGGGCTGCACAGTTAATCAAATTTTAATCGTGATCACAATTTTTTTGTCGCCATGATTAAATAAACCTGATTGTCGGCAATATTTACATTTATAACATGAGCTCTGCACTCCAGGGTTGGAGTCAGTTACAATTATGGCTTAATTATAATTGTAATTGTATTTCTTAGTTGTGATTGAGTTAAGATAATTGACTTGGAAATTGTATTTGCCAAGAAAATTTGATAAAAATGGTCAAGAATTTAATGCAAAACTGGGGAACCATGTTAGAGTTCAACACATTTGTAGTTAACAGTTATTAAAATACGTTTCCTATCAAGCTTTCCTACATTTTACCATTTAATACCTATATTTTCATTGATTAGGAAGCCTTACACAGTAATTAATAGGAAAGAAATTAGCTGGTGCAAAAGCCATGGTTGACATTTGAATAATCACTGCATTTAGTAAAAGTGCTACAGATGTGTTATAATAAATAAAAAGGCTCCATTTTAAAGCCAGGGGCAAAAAGAGGTATAGACAGAGGTGAAAGTAATGGATTACAAGTACTCACATTACTGTAATTGAGTCACTTTTATGGGTACTTGTACTTTTTTGAGTATATTTGTAAAACAGTAATTTTACTTTACTAGAAGTAGACTTGCTTCAGTTGATGTCCATACAATAGTTTCATTATTTCTGCCTTTATAGCCTTCGTTAATGAGAATTGGCCTTATATTTAATGTAAATTTCAATGTTTTTTTGGCAGGACTACAAATTTCTGTATTTGTATTTCTGTATTTCTGATTTTAAACAATTGAATGTTTTATCATGTAAGGCACATTGAGTTGCCTTGAGTATGAAATGCGCTATACAAATAAATTTGCCTTGCCTTGCCTTGCCTATTTAAAACATGATTTATTGTCACACAGTATCATATATTTCCCGAATTTCTCATCATCTGTAACCACTAAGGGTCCTACTTCAATCTAAATAAAATGTGCCATGTAGGTCATGTAGAAGCTTAGAAAAACTTTGTTTGTTATTGGTACGTGATTTTCAGCGAATAGTGGCTGGGGTTTAAGAGATTGAGAAAGAATTGTATATTTTGACAAACCTTTTGTTTTAAACAGATGCCTTAAATTTGTGGAAAATAAATTAAGTTCCAACTGTACAATATTTGGTCTCTTCCTTTTTAAGTTTATACATGAGATGTTTACTGTATGCAAGGGAACCGTTGAAAGAATTATTACCAAAAATAAACGTGGGGGGTGAAAGTAAATAGTAACTTTTACTTTGAATACTATTTAATTGAGCTACTTTTTACTTGTGATTGAGTATTTTATGTATGACTTACTTGTGCTTGGAGTACAATTTTCATCAAGTAACAGTACTTCTACTCGATTAGAATATATCAGTACTTTTTACACCTCTATACTTACCATACTCACATGATCTAAATATTCCCAAGTGGAAAACCTTGTGAGGACTAAATAATAGTTTAGGGCTGCATTTCGTTATTGATTATGTAATTTTCTAAATTATTGAATTACATTAGTGGTAAATGCTACACTTTTGGAGTCTCCCCATAGGGCGTAGCTGCATGGTTAAATGTCTGATTGAGCATTACAAGAGAACACACTTGCATTGTGAGTACATTGATTTTTTTTTCTTCTATGTGTCAGTGCCAAAATAAACAATAATGTTTATTTCCTATATGTGTTCCTGATGGCTTTAATGGTATTAATGAGCCTTTGACATTGTTTTGAGAAACTTTTATAATAGAAAACAAAGTAAAAATCAACATCTGATGAAAAATTAAAGGATGGATTTTTCACAGATTATGTACACAATGAATTGAAGCCCCTGCCTTTCCTTATTTTATTTTTATTGGACCTTTATTTGAACAAGTTTTCATTTTCAAACACAACCTGGAAGCAGTTAAGGTTCACGGACTCCTTTGACCACCACGTATAACCAGCGTTGGGAGTAACTAGTTATTTTTGTAATATATTACAGTAATATATTCCTTACTCAGTGGTGTGACTCATTACAAAAGTGAAAAGTGGTAATAAATTACTAGTTACAATTTAAGTGCATATTTGCTTTGTTTTCTCACTGTTTGCAATTATTTGAGGAAAAAAAGATAATCATCATAATTATATATAACTTAACAGGCATAGGCAACTGGTGGTACGGGGGCCACATTCGGCCCTCGCTCTATTTTTGAGGATCCCATAAGTAAATGCACAAAATTAAAGAAATATACTCTAGACAACATAAACACACAAAACGGCAACAAAACAACAACAAAAAAACTCCCACAATTTTAGAAAGATTACAAAAAATAGAAAATGACAACAAAAATCAAAAAAACAAATACACAAAAAAATTCTCAAAAATTACAAAATGACAACAAAAATACACAAATTGACTCTCATAACACACAAACACACATAAGCGAAAAACACACAAAACAACCACAAAAAGCAAACCAATAAATGACCAAAAACACATGAAATGATGACACAAACTCATTGTTCTTCCCTGTATTAATGCTCAAACTGGTCATTATTCTAAACACTGACACAAATGTTGATAATGTGGCCCTCGGATCAGACGATCACATTTCTGTGGCCCCGATATTGTGTCTTTACTAATAAATGCAAGTGAATGTAAATCAAAATTTGCTGCAGTTAACTTCTGTTTTTATGGTCCAATCAGATAACATGCATATGTCCTTGGGGAAACCATCTGCACTGGATTCATAAATAGCTTCTGCTGCAACACTTTATTTATTTCTTCTGGATTGATGTCCTTTGACATTTTAATTCATACACAGGTTATGCAAATAGACTCGGTTAACTCTGATAAAAGGTTGGAAGTAAATGTACAAAGTAAAGAGGTGACTGTCAAACATACAGTAAAGTGTGGTGAGGAATATGCTCCAGGTTGTGAATTGTTGCTTTAAATGTGAACTGAGCTCAGGAGGCATTACGTGACTGCAGGATTTGGATGACGGGGAGGCTTGATTTACTCTGGCCAAGAACGCAATCTGTTCCTGCAGAGAAGGTCTTCTTTTGTAAACACGAAGCTGGAAGCCAATGTGTTTTTCAATCAGACTGATTTACTGTTTAATGACATGCTTCAGCTTTAAGAGTGTCAGCACCCGTCTACAATAATCCACCGCACTCCCACTAGCTAGTGGTGAATAGCAATAGTTTGTGGTTCATTAACAATTGGACGGACAATTAGAAAGCAAGAGATCCTTGACCGTTTTGTCTTAAACCCACTTTAAACGAGAAGGGCAACTGGGGGCCACCAGCGGCCTGCTGTCTAATTTTGTGTGAACTCCAAAGTTAACGCACAAAGTTATTTAAAAAATAACCATACAAAAATAAATTTAAAAAATACACTAAACCACAAAAATGCACAAAGTAACAAAAAAAATACAAAAATGACTACAAAAAATACACAGAATGTCAAAAAAATAAACAAAACGACAAGAAAAGTACACAAAATGACAACTAAAATATAAAAAGGACAACAAAAATACACAGAATGACAAATACTATACAAAATGACAAAACAAAACAAAAATAAAGTAAAAATGCTGAGTAACAAGTAACAAAAACGTAATGACTACATAAATACACAGGATGTCAGAAAATACACAAAACAACAAAAATACACAAAGACTCCAAAAAACACACAAAACCGCAAAAATCTACAGAATGACAGAGAATAAACAAAAAAAAACGACAACCAAAGTACACAAATGACAACAAATACAAAATGACAACTAAAATAAAAAAATGGCAAAACAAGCACACAAAAGTTGAGAAATATAAATAAAATGACTCCAAAAAACACACAATAATACACAAAATGACTATCAAAAATGACAACAAAAGTACACAAAATGACCAAACCAAAATACAAAAAGTCCAACTAAAAATGACAGAATGATAAATACTATCCAAAACAACAAAACAAACACACAGTGGGGTATGTTACAAAGTGAGATTACCTCTTATCACGCTAACTTCCAGGATTAAATCAGTGTGTGCTGGATTACAAAGCTGGCTAACGTGTTACGGAGCTAAATCACCATGGAAACTTATGCTGAACGGCTAGCCTGCTCGGGAGCAGATTTGGCTCTGGCTAGAATTTTAGCGAGTGATGAAGTCCCACCTCCTGACCAATCAGTTGTCTTAAAAAGCCTGCGGTCCAATTAAAGATGATGTGTGACAATCAGCTAACGAAGCCTGTGTCTCGATCGTATGCGCGGATGGGTGAAGTCATATTAATTCAATGAATTATTACATGACTTCGCTCGTCAGCACATACGGGTCGCAAAAGCGTGACATTATTTATGACATGAATCCATTGAATGGGATATCCAATCCAATGATTTAATATGATTAATAATATCACAAGTTTAATTTCTGCCTTTTCTACAACAACAGTGTTCTTTTTGGTCGGAATTATGGATTTTAATTATTCATAATTTTAAACTTAAGCAACATCTAACCTGGTCAGGACCAGGTTATGAAGTGGATCAGATCTGAGGGAGGTGCGCAGCACTAACACTGTTGCTCTTTGATGTCATCATGAATTTAAATTCATGATATTTATGTAAGATGCAAAGCCGTTCCTCCATTCATTGTAAAGACGCTCGCTCTGCCAGTTTTCTCCATTGTAGTGATTGGTCAGATGCTGCAATCTCCACCCCTTTTATGTGAACGTGCACACACCGAGGCTGAAAACACTTAAATTAGCGTGTTGTAAGACTGTCGTAAGACAGCTTCTCTATCACAGGGAATGTTTGGTTAGTTGAAGCCCACTAACGGAGATTAATCTAGATTTGTAGCATAGGGCCACAAACTGAGAGAAAAATACACAAAATCACTCCAAAAAACACACAAATTGAGCACAAAAATACACAAAACGACTCCTACCAAATGAAACCACAACAAAAACAGACATTTGTTGAAAATGCTGACATGAATTTAAGTTGTGGGCCTGCCGTGATAAAAGTTGCGTTCTTTGGTTTAAACAAAGTTTCCTTACTATTGACGTGGGCTTCATATTTTTCTTCTGCATCACTTTATAAGGCTCTGAAAACATTTTAGAATCCATGTTGGAAGAATCAAAAATAAAACGATCCTGCAGCGGTCACACAAGCGTGCGTGATAAAAGAGGACGACCATTGCCAAGGCTGTTAAGTAGCCCTGGGGGAAAAGCTAAGAGTGCCAGATTTCCATTGGTAACACCATTAGGAGAAATGGCACAAAGCCATGTTGTAGATTATCCAGCTGGGACCATGTATGTGCTGGGACCAATGCGCCATTAGCTGGTGGAGTTTGACCAAAATTATATATTAAAAAAAAGAATTTGTCATGTATTTGTTTGTTTAGTTTTCGAAAGAACACCTTTAAATAGACAGATAGCAAGGCTGTGTGGAAAAAGGGAAAACAATTAGCACAATATATCAGATATTTGGTAATACATAAATAAAAACAAATAAACATAAAAAATAAATTAAATATATAAAAGGGCTCGTGCAGCACAGACTTTTGAAAACACCCAATTTCGTTCTTAGCCGTTTCCATCACTGACAAAATTTGTCATAATCATAGTTACTGGGTCAATTCGATTTTGTGGAAATTTTAAGAAAATAAAAATGGTTTTCAATTCTATGTTATCTAAAGTCTTCAACTACCAACAAAATAGCTACAGCAGGCACTGAGGTCTGCACATGTGTAAATTACTAATACTATTCTGTTTGTATGTTTAAACAAATTCTGTGTGAAATATTGACTAAGTATGATGTCATATTTTAAAGTCTTCAACTACCAAATGAAAATGGTCTTGACTGATATATTGACAAAAAAATACAGCTAAATGGGGTTTTCCACGTCAACATCGACAAACTTCAACCTGCTGCAAAATCCACATTCTGGATCGGATCCGTACGAAACTGGGTAATTTGCTAGAGGTCACAACCCGACATCAATCTACCAAAGTTGAATGAAATCAAAACTTATTTAACCCTCTGGGGCCAAAAGACGCGCGTCCAAATCACATGATCGTATTAAAGAGCTAATAGCGGCAAAGCGCAGCATCCTTGGATCTCCGTTTCAACCCGTGTCGAAAGCGCGGATGTCAAGCTACAAACCAGTCTTTATATCATGTTGATAGGCCACATATCAGTGGAGTTATGAGGAACAAATGGGTGCGTTTTTTTCTTTGACATTTTCTTGAGCTGTCAGTGCAGTTTCCGTGCAGGAAGACACTGCAGAGCGCGTCTAAAACAAAAACGAAAGTGTTGTGCAGCAAGAAAGAACAACGCTGAAACGTCACATTATAGCTGTTTCCTATTGGTTGAGAAGAAGAAGGCCATTTTCCAATCAAAATGTCCACATATAACGGTCGTTTTCAAGCGACAGGTAAACAGAGACAGAGAAAGAGAGGGTGAGTTGAGAGATTTGAGATTGTAGTGATTATTACTGTGATTTGACTGTGTAGTTAGTGTGTAGTGAGTGAGAATGGAGTGTAGTGTAGTGTCTAGTATATTTGTTTATTGCTTTATATCAACACAATGAGGCACAAATAATTTGTCTTTCCTATTGTATTTGTTTGCTGTCAAAGGTCAACACTACAAGAAGTGCAATCTTTTTTAGACAGCAATGCATTTTATTTTTTATTTTTTGTTATTGCAATTAAATAAATTGCATTATTTTATTGCATAATTGTGACCATCACCAGCCCTCCCTAAGGAAGGGTAAGAAACACTTTATTAAAGGGAAAATATAAAAAGAGAGGGCAGTGTTACACCTAGGTGAGGGGGTGGGGGGGGGAAGAGAGCAGGGAGGAGCGATTCAAGGAAGAGAAATGGAAGGGTGGGGAAGAGTTGATTACTGTAAAGTGAGATGTGAAGTTGTAGGCATGAGGCTTAACTATAATGGTGATGGCTATGGGCAGAGGGAAGGAGTGAGTGGTAATACCTGAAACAACGTGTCTGAAGTTAAGCCCACTACAAGTTTTATCCCACAGTCCAAGGCATTGCTAGTGCATCGTAGACCGATGTATGTGCAGGAAACTGCCACTGTAAACCCAAGCGCTGCCCCGGACTCGAGGACGCAGCCAGAATAGCAGAAAGAGCGGGGGCCAGGGAGCCCAGGCAACCCCCCTCCGTCCGAGCAGCCCGCCAGACGCCCCCAAGATACCAAGCCGAGAGGCAGCCACCGCCCCCCACATACACACTCGAGAAAGCACTTAGAAGCCGAGGAGCCGGCGCACTCCGCCACCGCCCCCAACCCCCCAACCCCAAGGGGTGTAAATAAATCACCTGAGACATTGCTTGCATTTCACTGTAAATAGCTATATATAACTGTGTTTTTTGATTCATCTGTATATAAGTTTTTGAAATATATAGTTTAGATTTGCTATACAAGCAATAAAAATGATTTGTTAACAATGTTTGTGACTTTTATAGTAAAAAAACCTAATTTTTTCCCACTTGAATTTGAGTTTTTATAGTGGTTTGAGGACCAATGTGTTAATACAGTATGCCATATTAAAGAAAATACTTCAGTCACATTTGGGAGGTTTTCCTGAAAAAAATGATACCAAACAAGCAAAGGTTATGGATTTCCTTATATGAAATATAAAGGTAAAATCAAACGCAGTGAAAAAAACAGCAAAAACGCCTTAAGAGGGTTAAACTGTACAGGAATTTTTGAAAGTCGTAAATGGGCTTTCCAATGTTAATTCCAAAAATCGCTGCATGTCATAGCTTTACATCATACTGGAAAATCTTGAATGAATTGATGAAGATCTCACGGAGGTCTGTTTTAGAAACTTTGCCCCGTGCTAAAGATAGGGACGTCCAAAAAACCTTTTCAAAAGTAATAAAAGTTTTCCTTGAAAAGTAGACGAATCAAGTTATGCAATTACATTCAACTTTGAAACTTCACAAATGTGGCTCAGGTATTAAGGACATTAGGATGAACAAATGTGCACAAAAACTCGGTGTTCAATGACTTCAGAACAATATCAGCGCATTTGGACCAATATTTTAGCAATGATGTGAATGAATTAGACTGATTTTTATTTTATTATTTTTTAGCTTTTGCAGATATTTGCCTAAAGACTCAGACTGTGGCAGTTTTATGACCCAGTTTTATGAAGCAGGGAAACCGTTTGACCAGTGGAAAGTAATAAATATATTCTTTCTGTGTCACTTTTGTTAAAGCAACTCATTTTAGCTTTATCATTTTCCTATTGCAGATGTGAATTACGACAGATAGATGGATTAAACGCATTGGTGAATTACATTTCTCATTATATTACATACATATATATTAAACCCTCCAATAAGCTTGAACACATTTTAAGTGAATAAATCATGACAAAACACGTTCAAGTGATGCATGTGCTTCTGAATTTAGGATATTATATATAAGATACACCATCAGTTAAATCATTCTGGACAAACCCAATAGAATTATTCGACTCATTAATGAATATATAAAATATTAATTAATACATTACTTATTGAACTGGGAGCTCTTGGTTGTACGGCTACCTAAACTCATTTGAAAATGTGAATATTAAAATAACTGCAGATTGCTTTCTACTTTTCGACAAGCTGAGTCTGAACGGAGCAAATAAATGTCTGAGCATGCAGGGATTTCCACCTCAAGGTGACACACTAAAGTGCACACTGTCCAAGCTTTCATGAATAAGTTATTGTCAGTGTGGTAGACATGCTATTTGAGCTGACAGTGCACTTTGACTCAAACACTTGGATTTTTGCAGCTTTACCAAGACAGTATTAGTTATTTTTTAGGCAGAAGGTTGGATTGGTTACAAAATAATCCCTCAAAAAAGGAGGAATAGAACATAATTCATACAAATAAGTATATTAGGTGCAGCAAGCAATTGTTTATTGTCTTTCTGCTTATGAGAGAACCAGGAAGTAGCCTGCGTCAGGTTTTTGTGGATTTCAGACATTTTAAACTTACATTTTTCTGACAACCCCAAATATTTTTCTTTTTTTTCTCTAGAATTAGTTTTTGATCATACAGATTTAGTGACAAATTGTGCCAGATCAGATATTTTTATGCTGCATTTTATTTGAACTGGATGTATATTTGTATTTGTATAGAGGTATATTTGTGTCTTTATTCAATCAAAAAATACATTTTCAATGAAAGAAAAAAAAGTGTTCAAATGCAAAAAAAATAAAATGCATTGAGACACTTTTTTTTTCTTTGATTGAATATATATATTTTTTTTATTTTATTATTATTTTTTTCATTGAAAAGGTTTTATTTTTTTTAATTATCAAAGTCATATTTTATGTAATCAGGCCAATTCATAGGCAGTACATTTTTGTTTTTATCATTCAATAAAAATAAAACGTTTTAATGAAAAAAATAATAATAATTTTCAAATAGAAAAATATTTCAATAACAAAAAAAAAAAAAAACTACCAAAGAAAAAAAGTGATTAATGCAAAAACAAACAAACAAAAAAAAAACCCAAAAAAGAACTATTGAACACTTTTGAAGTTTTGAAGCTCTTTTTTGTTTGTTTGTTTGATTCAATCATTTTCACACAAACGTTACGCAGCGTATTTTTATTTAATATTTAAAAATAATATAATAAAAAGAATTTGATATTAAAAATGTATGCAGTATTTATTTATGTTTTTTTTATCAATTACTAGACATTTCAGGCAACCCCATTTAAATCCAGGTGACTCTAAATGGGGTCAAGACCCCAAGGTTGAAAAACACTGGCTTAACACTAAACCAAAAGCCATGATGTTCAACAACAGACACAGAAGCGAAATGCTGATAATGACGAGTATTGGTAGTATTTTTGGACTTTTAGACGGATGTGATCCACTAAAGTTTCTGCTGCAAATCTGTAGTTTTTTCATTTTTTTTGGGCAGTAACCTTAATAAGACCTGAAAATAATAATCTGAAGACACAAAAACCATCACATTACTTGTGCTTCAAAGTTCACAACTTTTCTTTGTTTTTTGTTTTGTTTTTTCAGGATTAATTTGAACATATCCCACCAGGGAGCTGATTTTGCCTTTTAGAACAAGTTGCCATAGCAACAACTTCTGGAGTACAGTGCCAGCTTTGTGAAACTACACTTTAACTACACTACTTTTTATTTAGTCCAAACGTACCAAAGACTTTCACTCATTTAGCTTATTGAAAAACATAGAGGCAAAAAAAGGGGAAAATTAATATGCGTAATTCATTCAAAGATTTGAAATGCTGAACACAAACATCAAACTTTAAGATGCGATTCCTCTGCAAATGAATTTGAGGGTTTTTTTTTTTTTAATTTTCGTCGACGCTCTCAAGCTGTTTGAAATGTTTCCATCAAGCAGTAAAACAAATCCAAAGCTCTGAGGAATTAAATGTCAAAGTCTCTTGTTTGTTGAAATCTGGAGTGTGTTGTATTTAATAAAGCAAACAGGAGCTAGCTTCCATATTAATAAAGGCCTCAAAGAAGTCGTGGTGTTTGCTTGGAAAGCAAACATCGTGGACTGGCAGTGGTAACCCAGAAACAGACTCCCTGTAGTATCCGTCACTGCTTGTGTATTCAAACGGTGGACGCCAGTATGAGCACGGGTCGTGAGTAATGGGAGGTTGTAACGGAAGTATGGGGCAATGAGGAAAAAAATGCCCATCTTTAAGGTCAAATGTGTGCATATTCAGCATGCAGGAAACATAAACTGGAGACTCCATTTATCAAAGTGGGAATTACAGCTGTTACAACAAAGGCTAATTCATGTTTTTTTCATGATGCACACCACATAACCACAATAAAAAAAGAAATAAAAACATCACTTTACGTGACTCCACAACCCACAATGCATTGCGTGAAACTTATCTGACAATGTCATTCAAGAATGTTTCCAGTGGAGTTAAAAACAAAAAAAAAAAAAACTTTCAAGAAGCAATTCTAAATTTTAACTTTTTTTTTTTAACACAAATAATCTTTGATTTATTGATCTATGAATCCTGCACTATGTATTTATCTTATTAACTTTAAAGAACACCTAAAAACCAAAATAGTTATAGTACATGGTGGAAATTTCCATTAGGGGCTAATTCGGGGGAAAAAATATACTGTATGTCCGGGCCTGATGCTTTTTAACATAATGCTTTCAGGAAAAATAATTACCCACTGATACATCAAATGTGTATCTCGTATAAAAGCAGAGAAATCCTCACTTTCTAGTTGGAGTGATAATTTTCAGCACTTTTCCTTTTCCATTCCACTCCGTATCCATGGAAACCCGAAAAGCTTTTTGATGTTAATTTTCAAAAAGCAGATGAAGGACATTAGCAAGTACAACAGGAACCATTGAGTTGTTCCTCAGTGTGTGATGACTGTGACCAACTTCAATGTTGTCCAAAGAGGAAAGGGAAGAATTCAGCACTGCTGCTATACTGCTCATACAGCACATTCCACAACATGCAAAAGTACCGTAAGTGAGCTACTGCAACCTTTAATTCCACATAGTTCATCACAGTTTGCACAATCTTTTATTTTTATTGATTTATTTTTTTTACTTCCAGTGTAGTGAAATGACCACTTCTACATTGTTACATTTACCTTGAATCAAAAGGTAAAGCCACGCCTGCTCAAAATGTTTCTGTCAGCCTGTGACTCTGAGATGATCCACCTGTTAACCCAGAGGCTAATCATCACCGTCCTGGCCGACGGGAAGAAGAAGAAAAAAGGCCAGCAAAGGGTGGTTCATCCAGAGCTCCCAAAGTGCTAAGAGGGATACAAATGAAACTTGCAGTGCTTTAGGATTAAAGGACTGCTAGTCCCCTGACTGCATCACAACCTACAAGCTGCACGCTTAGGTTCAGCTTCATTGGAAGTCCCTCTGTCTCACAAGATGTGCATCACCACTGCAACAGAATAGGAACATGATCTGACTGGTATTTTTCATGGAAGGGACACAATCAGATCTGCACATCTCTCACACCAGTGGTTCTCAAACTTTTTTAATTCCTGATTAAAAAATGTGACTAAAAACTCAGTTTTAATTCTGTCACCGGTGACACGCTTTGAGTGTGTGTCAAGAATGAGCAGGAAGACAGAGACGTGATTGGTTAATAAAAAACAAACTTTTTTCATTGGTCGAAGTTTTTACAGGTTTACAGCTGCTACAGATGACAGATTTTCTTCGTTGCTTTTTCAGAGCACATAATATCTTAATTTCTGTCAGGACATCAAGACAATTTCAACCAAAAACTTGAAAAGTGCATCTGGAGGAAATTACCTACTTTACCTTTAAGTGCCCAATTTGTCCGACAACATTTTGCTCAGAATATTATGGGAATAAACAACTATAGAGAATAATGATGGACCTAATTATTTTTACCATCACCAGCTCTTGCTATAAGGAAAAATAAGAACATTTTTATTTGAGGGAGAATATAAAAAGTGAGGGCAGTGTTACACCAAGGTGAGGGGGAAGGGAACAGGGAAGAGGGAGTCAGGGTGGGACAATTCAAGGGGTGTGGAAGAGTCAACTATCTTAATAAACATTTTAAAAAATCTCAAATGAAAGAGCATTCAGTGCCTTCCAAATAGACTTATTTCTATAGTTTTTTATCAATTCCGCTCGTCTCCTGCCTGGTGTGGGACCAAGACTGTTCAGTCTCTTTTTAAAGCTTCTTTTGTGATTTTCCACTCTATCCCTCCATGAAATACCCCCTGTAGTGCCATTGTGTACCCTAACACACAAAAAAAGAAAGAAAACGCAAACACAAAACTAGGGCTGAGCAAAAAATGGATTTAATGGATTTAATGGATTTATCGAATTTGTTGATAAAAATTTTCATTTTGCAAATTTGAAAAAAAATATATATATATATATATATATATATTATTTTTTTTTTTTTTCACCACAGTATTTTCTGACTTCTTCGCGTTCCATCCTTGTGGGTTACAGTAGTACGATGTGAGCCCGCCCCCTCTTTGTTTACATTTGTTTACAATTTGAGTGGGCTATATGTGAGCCACAGGCATGTTTAATTCTTTATTCACACTATGCTGAAATGCTAAGGGAGGAGTTTATTATTTCTAAATATGTAGTTATCTGATTTCTTAATCAAAAAATTGCAGCTACTTTAAAGTTGCTGTTGCACTTTTGCTTAAACCTGGTTAAAGCTTGAAATTGTTGAATGACAGAGCCTCATTTACTTTTTTTATTTTGGGATTGTTCTATACATTTTAACTCTTGAGGACAATCACAGCAATAAAGTTGTACTTTTGACAATAAATCTGATGTCTGAAGTCATTTTTCAGTGCACTGAAAAAAAAAAAAAAATCGAATCTATTTTCAAACGCGAACGCAAAAAAGAAAAATGCACAAAAAAAGTGTGCGTTTTCTTTTTTGCGTTCGCGTTTTGTCTTTTGTGTATGTTCTCTCTCTTTCATTATTGCTTTGCACCCCTTTCCCCTCCGAGTATACAAATGTATCGGCGTACAATGCTTTTTTTTAATTTTTTTTATTATTTACTCACAACCTTCACTGTCAAAAAGTGAAAAAAAGAGGGCACACCCAAACCTGATTACAAGCTTTAATTCATTTCATCTGCTGACGAAGAGGTCGCATGACTGCTGATACAGAATAAAAACCCGTCTCCTGCCTACCAACTATTTTTATTCCCCTGAACACGGTTCGTCTGATGCTCGTACTCTGCAGAATTGCATCCCATTTGTACTAAAAATCCACATAAAGTAACTACACAGCTCAGCACCATCATTATTCATTGCAGTGAGGGGTTTGGGGTGGGGTTAGTGGCCAGACCTGTATTAAAAACGGGCAGAAGAGGAGACAGCTGTCGCAGCCCACGTACTTATGTGATCTCTGCTTAGGGCCAGGCTGCTGTTCCAAAGGCTCATCTGAAAACAAATTAAAGAGGATTAGAGGATGCTTGTACAGCTCCTCTGCTCTCTGTTGCTGGGAGTGGAATATCCTCTTACCTACATTTTTTACCTTCACATGGACTTCCTGTCCTGTGGACTATAGGAGGGTCAAAGTATCGATTCAGCAAATAAAAAAAAAGGTCTTCATATACAGTGAAGTTAAAGGAACAAAAGGTTACAGTACATGGCCATTGACACTGGGCATCAATCCAATAGATATCAGAAATAAAACAGAAATCTAGGCTGTGGATGCCATAACTCATAAAGTTAAACTTGACTTTACGTGACTTTGAAAACTATATGATGCATTTAAAACTACCAACTTTTTTTTAACTAAATAGAAAAATCACTACTAAATACATCCAGAAAGGAGAAGAAATAATTTCACAGAAAAGAGAGAATAATTTAAATAGAGTAAATAAACCCCAAGGTTTTGGCTGATGTGTATCTAGGCTTGAAATTCAAAAAATGCCTTGATTATGGGTGGGGCTTCTGGAGTAGTTAAGACACGCCCAGTTTATACTATAAAATCTCCAACAATCTATGCTTTGCTAACTAGCTACTAGGGCTTGGCGATATATCGATATTGAAGATATATTGAGTTTTCTATTTTGGCGATATAGAAAACTACAATATTGCATATACTTATTTTTTTATTTAGCTTATTTTGTATTAAAAAATACTCATTTTAGTTGTCGCTGCTTTCGTTACTTCCTAGAATGGCATGAAAAGCACAGAACTCACTCACACATGCTGTCCCTTAGAGGAGAAAAAGCGAAAAGTGGCACACATTGTTCAGCTATTTGTTAATAAATGAGCCTGTGTGGCATTTTGCATCAGCAAATTTAACCCAAAATTGTCTATCTGGAAAGACTTTATTAAGTTAGGGTTATGTCAAACTGAAGTAACTGAACCCAAAGGTTTTGGCTAACGTACGTTTAGGCTCAAAACTTTAAAAAAAGGCAGTGACTATCCGTACGGTTGTCGTATCAATATACCGACATTCTATCCGTATCTATGCGATATAGGATTATAACCTAACCCTAAGATGCGACACACTTGTACTTTAATAAACGTACCAATAGCACCGGGGGGTTGTTCGTACAGCAACTGTACAAATAGACACTTTCTTAAAAAAATGCCTTGATTATGGGCGGGGCTACTGGAGTAGTTAAGACACGTCTAGTTTATACTATAAAATATCTCAAGAACAATCTATGCTATGCTAACTAGCTACTCAATGCTCACTAGTTTATATTCACAATTCTCTCAATCCAACCTACTCAGCACAGATTGAAGAGTACACAGGTGCTAGTTATTATAGAAGGGGCGGGGCTAAGAGTGAAGCAAGATGCCACCAAAATGTCACAAACCACCATTCTCAGCCAATAGCAAAATTTGATTGTGAGAGCCAGATTTCAAGCCACTCTTAGATCCATCCATCTATTTTCATACCCGCTTATTCCCGTTTAACGGGGTCGCGGGGGTCTGACGGTGCCATAGGGCGCTGGGCGGGGGTACACCCTGGACAGGGCGCCAGTCCATCACAGGGCAACACAGACACAGACAACCACTCACTCTCATGGGCAATTTAGAGACTCCAATCAACCCTACAGTCATGTTTTTGGATTGTGGGAGGAAGCACGGGGAGAACATGCAAACTCCACACAGAAAGGACCCAAGTCCACCCCAGGGCTTGAACCCAGGACCTTCTTGCTGTGGGGCGGACGTGCTAACCACTAATCCACCGTGCGCCCTCCACTCTTAGATTTTTACAATAAAATACACCAAATTTTAATACGTCCACAATAATAAAACAACAAATACATTATTACATTATTATACTTGATCACTCTTCAATATTTTTTGTATTCAGATATTCATGCAAAGTACAATAAAATAAAGATTTATTTCTTGTGCAACTTGAACCTTTCTGTATATGTAATATTTCAAGTGTGTTTTTAAAAAGTATTAGGTGTGGTTTATGAAGTCAAATCAATAATAAAAGAAGTGCTCTACTTCCTGTGCTCTAATTATTTGTGCAGCCTTATCTTTTCAGACTTTTTTTTTCTATTAATGTCTATCTCTTTTCATTTTTTTTTTTAAATAAATAAACCTTTGGTGCAGTTGGAGCTGAATACTAAGATGAATTATTGGTTTTAGCTTGAATGAATAATAAACGTAGCCATTGACTGTCTCCAGTCCAGTTTTAGTGTGCCAAACACCTTGGCTTACAACCAAATGAACGATCTCATCCTATTAAACTTAGCTATTCTATACATTAAAAGCTAGTTAGGGAATCTCCAAACTTAATGGTAATATATAAATGACCGATTGGATTAGCGGTAATTCAAAAAAATGCTGAGATGCAGGTAAATATTAATGGAATTAGTGCTTCCTCGATATTCATCAAGCTGTCTCAGCTCATGAAACAGATGCATCACTTAGATATCAACAGCAAATGCTTGAGTCTTAGTGTCTTCTCTTATCAGATGTAAGGTTTTTATAACATGAATGAGCATCAGTCTTTAAATCTGGAGCCTTTTTACTGATTAGACGGAGCCCAGTCTGAACATCTTTCAGTGCTGCTCCCCTGTGGCTGCTGACACACACAAAGCATTAATCACTCTTTATTAACTCCAGTATCACATCCATAATTGTGCTGTCATTTCACCCACTTACATGTCCTCTCTGCCACTGCTGGATAATGGCAGGTGAGACAGCCAAAAGAGGCTCATTGTCTTCCCAAAAGCTGTTTCCCTTCAGTCATATTCAGATTTTAGTGTAAATTGTGAGTCATTAAAGTAGTTGCAAAAAGGCCCATTTACATTAGGATAAATGATGACTGTCAAGATAAACAGGTAGGATTACAAAATTACTGGAATAAAATGTTACTGGGTGTGAATTTAGGAAAAGCAATGTTTTGTTCAGACCATTGTGAACCTTTTTTTCTGTTCTACCCCTGTTTGAAATGGTCGTTTTGCCTATCTGTGTTGAAGTGTCCTTGGGCAAGACACGGAACCCTAAGTCAGTGTTTCTCAAATGGGGGTACGTGTACCCTTAGGGGTACGCAATGGCATCATAGGAGATACTTGAGAGAGAGGAAAATTAATAAATGATGCCAGATGAAAACGAACCTCTTTGACTAAATCTGGCTCATTTACAGCATGTCTGTTTATTAATGTGCATTGTCCCTTTTACAAAAACAATACATTCAAATTTAATGCGAGGCTAATGTTAATGCTATTGCTAAGTTAATGATAATGCTAAGTCAATGCTAATGCTAGGTTAATGCTACTGCTAGGCTAATAACAATGATAGTGCTAGGCTAATGGTAATGCTACATTAATGCTATGCTAATTCTATTCTTATAGGCTAATGCAATTGCTACGTTTTTGCTAATGCTAGGCTAATGCTATTGTTTGGCTAATGCTGTTGCTAGGTTTTAGCTATTGCTAGGCTAATGCTAATGTTAGTGTCACTACCTAATCCTTTCACATTCTTTCAACGCATGCGCGTAGACTACGTCACTTCCTTCACTCGCATTCCTTACGACAGAGCTGCTGTAACGTGACATTTGAATGTAAACCAACCGTACGCTTGTTAAATATTTTAATAGTACACATGTAAATATGTGACTGTTTTGTGGTGTTTTTAATTGTTAATTAAAAGAAACAAAAATCATCTACAATTCTGAATCAATTCATAAACGTCAAAAATCGATTTTTTTTTTTATTTATTTATATTTTTTTCATGAAAAACTTGGATTCAGTAGATCCACTTACAGTCTTTACTCAGGAAACACTGTAGACTGAACATACAAATACATATTAGTGTTCTCATAAATAGAATATACCACTATACAAAAAGTCTACCTGCTTCATGCTACCGTCTATGGCAAAACCCATGTATATGCTCATGCTAACATTTACCGCGATCGGCGGTGATTTATATAACACGCCATTTATGCTTAACTTTCACAAACACAGTCTTAGGAGTGTTATCAAACAGTACACTTAAACATACTCACGAGCGTATGTTTTTTCAAGCCGAAAATACAAGAACTTAGTAGACACCAGTAGTCCATGGGCTTTCAAGATGGCGACTTCCGACTACTACGGCAACAGTTTTAGGCCAAAGATTCACATCCCTAGTGACAGTTAGGCTAATGATAGACTAATACTAGACTAATATTAGGCTAATGATGATGCTATAGGCTAATGCTAATGTGGTATTTGATGACGCAGGCCAGCAACTGCATCCTCACTTGCATTTTCTTTAGGAAATGTAAATATTGTAGTTTCCAAAATCGCTCACTCATTCCATCATTATGATCCATAGATGTTTTTTCCACAGTATTATCAGCAAAATGTTGCAGTCGGACAAAGGGGTGTAGTTGGATTCAAAAATAAGCCACAAAAGTTTGACAACCACAGCCCTAAGTTATTCCCAATAATGGGATAGTGTCTGGCTTGGCAGCTCAGTCCTATTGGTGTGTAAGAGTGAATGGGAGAATGTGATGACAGTTAAAGCACTACAGTACATCCATTATAATACAAGTGTGATGTAAATCAAGACCATTTAGCATTAGGATAGGTCAAATGTCAAAAAAGAAATGATGACATGGGTAAATGGATAAGGCTTAGATCTAAACTAAACGAAGACATATTTTTTTAGTATTTTCATTGAATGAAATGCCATTGGATTTGGAAAGTCACGATAAATGGTTAAACTACATGTTTTTGAAATAACAATATTGTAGCTTTTTGAAACATTTTAATATTTGAGCTTAATTTATCCTCAAACTTCTGATCTTGAGGTGTTTTTGTCATTAGTTTGTTGAAACCTGGGAAAGAAACTTCATAGGGGACTACTTACTACTATTGTTGTAATTATAGCACTAAAGTTGAACTGAAATTAAATTATAATAACTTTATTTGTTCAGAAACAATAGAAGAACAGTAACAAAATTGAATAATATTTCCTCTGCTCCTGGGGAATTGGCTGAGTATCAAGTTATAATAAAAACATAGTGAGTCTTAAACTTGTATGTATGTTATATTAAGTATTTCATTTACAGCTAACACAAAATGATAATACTATTTAATTAGGTCTGAGTCATATTCTATTCACAAAATTGGTTTCAATTTCAGTAAAAGCATTTTGTTCATTCTGTTCATTCAGTTTTGTTATCACTCCCTGCATATCTCATATTTGTATGGTTATTATGTAAATTTTTATTGGAGTTATATTGTTCAGCATATAATCTTTTTTATTTGCTACAGGAGTTGGTTTCAATATTATGGATATTTTGGATTGATCCGCCCACCACTAATGCCATTCTAATCCAAACAGGGCAATGGATTATTAGCATGTGTAACAACAAAACAATCTAAATATCACAAATGTGCTTTTAAAATGTATTTATTGACAGCTGTGAGCTGCTCAATACTAATGTGAATGGAAACAAATGAACACAGCACTGAATCAATAAAGTATGTGAACTTTTGAGAAAATACATTTTCTTTAAAAAAAAAAAAGTGCTTCCTGATTAATTCTTCTCAGGTTTATGTGTAATTGAAGATACTTGGCTTTTGAGAACTTTGCAGATTGAAGAAACCGAAGCGAAAAAAAAAGCACAAGAGAAGAGCACAACCAACGATTTGCTTTAAGGGCGGGGGAGGAACCAAGCATTGACATTCACGACTATCCCTCTATTTTGGATCCTATTTAGTAGCAGGCTTTAGCCAAAGACAGCTCTGACGTGCACATCTCCCCCTCTGCACTCTCTGTAAAAAGAGCCACTGTGTTAATTCAACTGCACTGAGTCGCCCGAGGAAAGAGAAGCTAAAGAAGAGCTGTAAACAAGCACAGGTGAATCAGATCTGCTGCAGGTGATAGGAAAAGAAAAGGAAATAAAGGTGTTTATTATTCATCCCTGTGTTGATTGATCAAAGATAGAATTATTATTATCCAAAAATGTGGGCAAAAAAACTCATACATAAAGAAGATATACTTAAATATTAAATAAGACTAGTTGTAATGTAATGTATCACAAACCTTTAATGATCTCTACATTTTTACCCATTTTCCCCGAGGGGTAGCAGTGGGCAGCCAACCACAGGCCCCCGGGGAGCAGTTGGATTGGGGTTAAGGGACTTGCTCAACATCCCATAGTGTTGGCCCAACAGAGACTCAAACCAGAGACCCTCTGATTGCAAGCCTGCTGTCCTTAACCACTAGGCCACCATTCCCCTCATATGGTGTTGGTTAGCACTTAGGCTTTAGATGATTGTTAAAACAATTAAAGTCTGTAATGTGTGCGTCTATGTGGCCCTACAACAGAGCGGCGCCCTGTCCAGGGTGTACCCCGCCTCATGAACAATGTGAGCGGGAGATAAAAGCTGCGTTTCCATTACCCTTAGGAATGCACATGTATTTCCATTTGTGAGGTGGTTTTGTGGAATGATCTTGATGAAACAATTAAACTAATTAGAAATATAATGCACATGTACACAAAAAAATATCTTTGAAAAGTACAGCAATGAAGAAGGAGAATGTAAATCCCACAGATGTTGATGGCGGCTGTTCATTTTGTTTGTTTATGATTTTTCTCATTAGCTCGATTGGAGTGTTTATTTGTATTGTCAATTTAGTTTATTTCACTGGATTTTGCATTTGTTAGTGGTGAAGAACGGGGGAAGGACTTGACAAGCCTATGGCTTCTTCCTGTCCCTTGTCGAACGGCTCAAATGTATTATGATTTGTACATTTGCTTTTGTTTTTCATCCATTTTCTTTTTTGTTTGTTCGAAATGAATAAATGTTTTAAATAGCGCAATAAAAACAGATAATAGAAACACCTGAATTGAAAAAAAAAACAAAAAAAAAAACACTTAAATAACTTTTTACGCTTTCTTGAGGAGGTTTTTCCAGACGATGAAAGACATTTTCCGCAATTACATGTCACCTAGGACGCATGAAAAGACGTACCTGGTCACATGACCACCTCTCTCCAAGAAAATATGGCACGATACGTGTGGAGAGAAGTGCAGACCGAGACGTTTCTTAGCACTATACTTAAAAAAATATTACTGTCATATAAAAAACAAACAACAAAGTTAATAAGGAGGTTTGGAACGTCCGTCTTCCTACAGTGTAATCTCGCAATGCGCAATTATATTATTTGTCGACATTTTAAAAATATCGCTTTTATTTGCAAAAAACTGTAATGGAAACACAGCGAGTGAGGGAGAAGTCTGTCATAGAAAATGGATGGATTGAACTTTGAAATACCACTCTAGTATATTTGATTGGTTCTAATATGTCTTAACAATTTTTAGTGATTTTATTAAGTTTCTTACGACATGAATCTTAAAGTCCTTAATAAAGATGACAGATACAACAGATTCTGATAATGGCAGCTATGACAGTAGGTAGGCTTTTAAACTGGTATACCAATATTAACTTACACTCTGAGACATTAAATATTGGGCAGATTTGGATCTTTCTGTGTAAACACCAAAATAAACATACTGCCATTTTTTGTAGCACAATTTCAATCTGTGAAAACACTTTGTAGAAAAGTCACTTTGTAAGAGCAAAGGCAAGAAATCAAATAAGTATGAACCAAAAACACTTCTATGCATCCATCTATAGGACTCCATATCCCACAATGCAATGTAACAAACTTTTCTAACCATGTCAATAAACCGACTGTTTACAATAAACAAACTTTTGAGTGGCAATTTCAACCTTTTTTTAACAAAAAGATCTTTGATTTACTGAACTATGAGGCTTAGACTGTCTTTATCTGATTAGAAATATTATCGTCTTCAACAGCTTTAATATTTATATTTTTCTTCTGAATTCCTACAAGTCGATATTTGTCATTGGGGGACTTGTGGTTGCCTTTAAGATGTAGTGATGTGCATGATTAAACATAAATTTAACAGGATATCAGTAGTTGCAAAGCCATGAAAAAACCTTTCTAAGAGTGTAATAATAATAAATATATATATATATATATATATATTGATTAAGCAAAAACAAAATAGATTTCTAGTGTAAACCAGTGATTTTGGGTTGGGAAGTATTGAAAAGTTATCCCAACACACACACAAACACACACGCAGTTATCAAACAGTCGGTGTACGTTATTGATCCGACACTGCTTTGCTGGTCAAAAACATAAGAGGTGTCTGCTTCAAATGTCAAAGCCGACTCCTGCTTTACAGCCTTTTGTGATGGCTGATATTGAAAAATGAATAAACGAACCTTAAAAAAAAAAAAACCCAAATTAAAGTTGTCTCGTAACCTCGACAGAAGGTGAATCGATAAGTCATATGAAAGTCGTTGGGATATCTTTGCTCTGTGGGCACACACCATCAAGCAAAGCTGGGATTTTACAGCATCAATATTGTGTGATCAGCTCAGTCTCACTGTGTGCACGGCACGCATCAACATGAACAAGGACAGAGGCCTGTATTGATGCTCACCAACGACAGCCAAAACAAGTGTATTATCAGTTTTTTTTAATGATTCCTGCCGACAGCGAGCTGCTGGTAATTGTCTTTCCACTAGACAAAAATAATGAGCAAATGTAAAAGAATATCAACCTGTAGAGTAGTGGTTCTCAACCTCGACCCCCACTGTACCTGAAGGGTGTTGAACACAGACAAACATTGAAGAACCACATTTCTCTATTTATCTGTATAATATCCACTGTTATCCAGGAAGTTTAGTCTTTTTTGCACCATAATACACTGTCATCTTAAATATGTAAATCCTTGTTTTAATGAGATATAAAATGGGTTAAAAGTGACAGAAAATAGTGGAAAGGGTAATGAAATAGGATTTTAAAAACCACAAAATTTGTTTAAAAGTTGCAAATTGGTGGTAAAAAAAATGTCAATATTGGCTTAAAAGTGGAGGAAAAGTCAAAACAATTAAATTAAACTGGTAAATATTGGCATGACGAATCAAATTGGCAAAAATAAGTATAAATTACAGTAGAAAGAGGTTAAAAGTGACAACAATGGGTCAACAAATGCGACATTAGGTTGGAAAAGTGGTGGAAAGGGTTTATGAGTGCTGAGAATTCTTGAACATGGAATTAATGTGCATCAAATTTTGATAAAGAAGTTGGAGTAATGTAGCGAAAATGCATTAAAAGGAGCAAAAATGTGGCAAAAAAAAGTGATTAAAATAGGTTAACATATGGCAAGTTTGGTGTAGTTGAGGAAAAAGGGTAAAAATAAGCAAAAATTGACTCAAATTGTTTAAAAAATATTCCCAGCTTCTTGAAGGCATCTGGCGACCCCCTCCCAGTGTCTTGCAACCCCAAATGGGGTCCTGACCCCAAAGTTGAGAACCCCTGCTGTAGGTGTGTGATATTACTGATGCAGAACACGTCCGTGACAATCAAAACTTCACAATAACTCAGGGTTGCTGTAATTTCAAAGTACAAAGAATCAAACTTTGTCCTGGTGGCTGCAGGACTTTGTCAAGTCAGGTGGAGTCCAATAATTGAGCGATGATGTGAAAAACATTCAAATCACCACATTTTGCTCCTGCACTTCTCAAACTGCCACTGTCCCACAGACAAGTATGTTTGCAAAATGGTCAATAGAAAAATAGTTTGAAAGTTTTCCTTTAGCCGTTTGAAAAGACAATATTTTCTCTGACAGGTCCTTTCACGCCCTGGAGAAGGCAATAATTTGGTGTATCTGCTCAACACAGGCACATGTGTCACACAGATAGAGGCTGCTAAACGCTTGGGTACTCTCTCTGGCAGCTCCCGCACTATTTTATTTGACTGGTGTTTGTGCAAGCAATTATGTGTGCTTTTGAATTTGTTGCCAACCAATGCACTAAACATAAAGAGTAGAAAAACCATCCATCATCCACCCCAGATCAAAGTGCTTTCATAAAAGCCGGTTATTCCCCCAGTAACAACCGCAGACTTTTTAATATCCTCCAATATGCATCAACGTAACTATCTAAAACCGTCATAGTGACCCTTAATGCAGAATAAATGGACTTTAATTTCAGCAAGTTCTCTTTGAAAAATATGTTAAGGTGTCATTTATTCAGACAATTGTTCTTCAAGAAATGTACTTTGATCTCCTAACATGTTTCGACTGTCCACTGCTAGTCTTCTTCAGAGGTGTCTGCAGATCGCTTTGATGTTTCCTTGACTTCCACGTAATAATTTCAACAAGTTATTTTTGTCTTCTTTTTTAATATGTTAAGGTTTAATTTATTTAGACAATTCTTCTTCAGGAAATTTACTTTGATCTACTGACATGTTTTCGACTGTCCACTGCCAGTCTTCTTCAGAGGTGTCTGCAAATCGCTTTGATGTTTCCTTGACTTCCACGTAATCATTTCAACAAGTTAATTTTGTCTTCTTTTAGAATATGTTAAGGTTTAATTTATTGAGACAATCCTTCTTCAGGAAATTTACTTTGATCTACTGACATGTTTCGACTGTCCACTACTAGTCTTCTTAAGAGGTGTCTACAGACAGCTTTGATGTTTCCTTGACTTCCACGTAATATATTCAGCAAATTATTTTTGTCTTCTTTTTGAATATGTTACAGTTTGATTTATTCATACAATTGTTCTTCAGGAAATCTACTTTGATCTCCTGACATGTTTCGACTGGCAGTGGACAATCGAAAACATGTCAGGAGATCAAAGTAAAATTCCTGAAGAACAGTTGTCTGGGTAAATATATATATATATATATATATTGGCTCATTCACACAACAATAAGACAGAAAACTGAATTCATATTCTGAAATGGGGAAAAAGCAATCAGATTTTTTTCTCTCTTTCTATAAGAAAAAAACAATATATTTCAACGAAAACTGTAACTGAATGTCTACAAAATGTGAAAAATTATGATTTTTGTGCAATATCAACAATAATCCCATCCCAAAATATCTTGCCACATGTTACGATTTGAGTAGCGATCATGCTATCCTGTGATGGAAACTTAATGCAGAGCTTCATGTGTGTTTATAATGTGTTGTGATAAACAATGGATTCAGATTATTATGACAGAATTCAAATCTGAAATGACTCTGGTACAACGAAAGGTTTAGTTGTTGGTGTATTAGCTGAACTGGTGATGATTTTAGCTCGTGACATGGCGTGGCAGAAGCATCTCCAATTTTCATGCAAAACGAGAGGCTGATTCACTGGTTGGTGGTAATTAAAGGTTTAATTTAATTTAAGGCTGAGTGGCCTCTTTGGCTTGAAGTCACTGACGTGCTGACGTGGTGACGTATCGTGGTGACGTATCGATCATTTCCTGTTTACACTCTACCGCTGTTTGCAGCGCTCTACTACTGTGTTCTGCTAACTCTAATCAAACTTGTTGTCATTGATATTTTAGCCTTGAAAACACTTGTTTTAATTTTTACCGTACAGTTAAACGTACGAAGGTTAAGTAAAAAGCAATCTCGCCTCTTATAGGCAGTACAATCTCCTTTAAACTTCCTTTTGTCCTTAGCTTAGCTTAGCTTAAATTTAGCACCTATGGCTTCTCTCTCCTCCCCTCCGCTCTCCTGCCCGGTGTGTCAGATGTTTAGTTACTCCTCGTCCTCCTTTAGGGACAATGGTAGTTGCATAAAGTGTAGCGTACTGTTAGATATGGAGGCGAGGATCAACAATCTGGAGAAGCGGTTCCGCACCCCTGATACCAAAACAGAAGCTAGCAAGCAGGACCTAGCCGGTGCGGACCGTGCTAGCTCTAGCTTAGCCTCCCCCCCGGCCAGCAATGAGTGGGTTACTGTCCGTGGTAAGCATAGTCGAAGGTCAAAAAGCCGCTCGGGACACCACCATGTTCACGTCTCAAACAGGTTCTCCCCCCTCTGTGAGGACAACACACTCACCGGGGAACAAACTCTGATAATTGGCGACTCCATAGTGAGAAACGTGAAGCTAGCGAAGTCAGCGGGCATCGTGAGGTGCATCCCAGGGGCCAGAGCGGGCGACATAGAATCAAATCTAAAGTTGCTGGCAAAGAGTAATCGTAAGTTTGATAGGATAGTCCTCCATGTCGGCACTAATGACTCCCGACGTCGCCAGTCGGAAGCAACCAAAGTGAACATTGAATCAGTTTGTGCTTATGCTAAAACAATGTCGGACTCCGTAATTTTCTCTGGTCCCTTACCAAATCTGACCAGTGATGACATGTATAGCCGCATGTCATCATTTAACCGCTGGCTATCGAGGTGGTGTCCAGAAAACGAGGTGGGCTTCATTGATAATTGGAGATCCTTCTGGGGAAAACCGAACCTGATAGGAAGAGATGGAATCCATCCTACTTTGGAGGGAGCATCTCTACTATCAGAAAACATGGCACATTTATGACATCTCATGAATGAGACCATGTTACAGAGGGGGAGTCCTCCACGCCCCTCTGCGCTTGCCTTAGGACAGTTTCCCTCCCATTGCTATCAGGATAGCTGTGTTCATCGCCATGACAACTGTTGTGATGGTGATGAATATTATTTTATGGAGACGGTGTCAGTCCCCCGACCCATATTTCACAATGATTTTAACATAAAATCAAATAAAAGAGCTATCAATTATAAAAATCTGAAAAAAATTAAAATCTCAAATTTAGAAACACCAAAACATAAAACCATTAGATGTGCTCTATTAAATATTAGATCACTGAGATCCAAATCTCTACTAGTAAATGACCTTATCTCAGAAAATAACTTTGATTTATTCTGTTTAACTGAAACATGGCTGTATCAAGATGAATATGTTAGTTTAAATGAAGCCACTCCTCCCAGTCATTTAAATACTCATATGCCACGAGACATAGGCCGTGGAGGTGGTGTAGCAGCTATTTATCATTCCTCTCTCCTAATCTATCCTAAACCAAAGGCCAGTTACACTTCCTTTGAAAGCCTGGTTCTAAATTTATCTCATATCGAATCAAAAACCTGCCAGCCAGTCTTATTTGCGATAATTTACCGTCCTCCAGGCCCTTATTCTGAATTTCTATCAGAATTCTCTGAGTTTATATCAAACTTAGTCCTCAGTTCTGATAAAATACTGATAGTAGGAGATTTTAATATCCATGTGGACAAAGATAGTGATAGCCTGAGCTCAGCCTTTATGTCCCTAATAGACTCAGTTGGCTTTTTTCAAACTATTAATGAAGCTACTCATCGTTTAAATCATACTCTTGATCTTGTTCTAACATATGGCCTTGATATTAATGAACTAAAAGTCTACCCTGAAAATCCTCTGCTATCAGATCACTTTTTAATATCTTTTAACATTATCCTAGAGGATCTCGCACTGTGCAATAAAATAGTTACAAGTAGAAATCTATCCAACAGTGCTGTGGCTAAATTTAAAGAGGCCATTCCTGCTGCCTTAAACTCAGTGCACCATCCAATAAATAACTATGATATTAATTATAACCCCTCTCAACTGGATCTGCTTGTCGATAGCTCTGCTAGTCTACTAAAATCCACCTTGGACTCAATTGCCCCATTGAGGGAAAAAACTATTAAACGTCAGAGGAAAGCTCCGTGGTTTAGCTCTGAAACTCACACACTCAAACAGACAACCCGTAAATTAGAGAGAATGTGGCGCTCCAATAAAACAGAGGAGTCACGAATACTTTGGCAAGAAAGCCATAGTAAATACATGACAGCCTTACGACATAGTCGATCTACATACTACTCCTCACTAATTGAAGAAAATAAAAATAATCCGAGGTACCTTTTCAGCACTGTAGCCAGGCTAACACAAAGTCAGAGCTCTATTGAGCCCATGATTCCTCTAGCCCTCAGCTGTGAGGACTTTATGACATTTTTTAACGATAAAATTCACAAGATTAGAGATAAAATTAGCCACTCCCTGCCTTCACCTGGGCCTGCTGTACCATTAAATGTAAATAGGCCTAACCTAAACTGTTTCACACATATAGGACTTCAGGAACTTAACTCTATTATTTCATCCTCCAAACCATCGACCTGCCTTTCAGATCCGATCCCAACTAAGCTGTTTAAAGAAGTTGTTCCCCTAGTCTGCCCATCTTTGTTGGAGACAATAAATATATCCCTATCAATAGGCTACGTGCCACAGTCCTTTAAAGTAGCTGTAATCAAACCCCTTCTCAAAAAACCTACTCTTGATTCCAGCACTTAAGCAAACTACAGGCCTATATCTAATCTTCCTTTTATTTCAAAGATTCTTGAGAAAGTTGTGGCAGCTCAGCTCTGTGAATTTCTTCAAAACAACAGCCTGTTCGAGGACTTCCAGTCAGGCTTTAGAGCTCAACACAGCACAGAGACTGCTTTAGTTAAAGTAACTAATGATCTACTCTGGGCTTCAGATGAAGGACGACTCTCAGTGCTGGTTTTATTAGATCTTAGTGCAGCTTTTGACACTATAGATCACTATATTCTACTAGAGAGATTAGAGAAATTACTTGGAATCACAGGGACTGCCCTAAACTGGTTTAAGTCCTACCTATCTGATAGGTACCAGTTTGTACACGTGAATAATAAGTCTTCTGTGTACACTAAAGTAAGCTACGGGGTTCCTCAGGGCTCTGTGCTAGGTCCAATCCTCTTCTGTATCTATATGATCCCCCTTGGTAATGTTATGAGAAAATACTCTGTTAACTTCCACTGCTATGCTGATGATACCCAACTGTATGTATCAATGAAGTCAGGTGAGACAAATCAGCTATCTAAACTTGAGGCCTGTCTAAAGGACATTAGGGCCTGGATGGACCAAAATTTTCTTCTTCTCAACTCAGACAAGACTGAGGTCATTGTACTGGGCCCGCGACACCTTAGAGAAACCTTTGCTAGCCTAACTGCCCTAGATGGCATTACTCTGGCACAAAGCACAACTGTTAGAAACCTTGGGGTTCTATTTGATCAGGACTTATCCTTCAACTCTCACATAAAACAAACTTCAAGAACTGCCTTCTTTCATCTCCGTAACATTGCTAAAATCAGATCTATCCTGTCTCAGGGCGACGCCGAAAAACTAGTCCATGCTTTTGTTACCTCTAGACTGGATTATTGTAATTCTCTTTTAGCAGGCTGCCCGAGCAAGTCGCTTAAGACACTTCAGCTGGTTCAAAATGCTGCAGCACGTGTACTGACTAAAACTAGGAGAAGAGATCACATTACTCCTGTATTAGCCTCTCTGCATTGGCTTCCCATAAAATATAGAATAGAATTCAAGATTCTTCTTCTCACTTATAAAGCCCTAAATGGACAGGCACCAGTCTATCTCAAGGAGCTTGTAGTGCCATACAATCCCCCCAGAACACTACGCTCTCAAAATGCTGGACTACTCGTTGTTCCATTTGTCTCTAAAAGTAGTATAGGAGGAAGAGCTTTCAGTTATCAGGCCCCACTTCTCTGGAACCATCTACCAACCACGGTTCGGGGGGCAGACACCCTCTCTACCTTTAAGGTTAGGCTCAAAACATTCCTCTTTGATAAAGCTTTTAGTTAGGAACCAGCTCATAGCTCATAATTAAGATGCAATAGGCATAGACTGCCGGGGGGGGGGGTCTGGCATGCTCGGTTGGAGAGAGGTTGGAGAGGGCGTTAAGAGAGAGGTCATTTAGGTTAGAGAGGGACCGGAGAGGGTCCCATTCCTCTTTCAAACACTCCCTCTATGTCTGCTTACTCCCTTGTGTGTTTGCTCCTGTACTCCTTCTGGCTTTTGTCTTGCAGGTCCGTGGGATCCTCAGTGTGGAGTTACAGAGACTCAGCGGCTCTGTCTCCACCCTTTCCTCTGCACACACCCAACACAGCATAACGTGGATGGCTGTTCATCATAGGAATGGGATCCACACAAGGTTCCTGCTGCTTAACAGAAGGTTTTCCTTGCCGCCATGATGAATTCATGTTGGGTGTGGGATACATATGTATGTGTATATACGTATATATGCATATGTGTGTATCCATAAAATGAAGAGTCCGTCCTTAAGACTGCTCTACTGTAAAGTGCCTTGAGATACCATTGGTTATGATTTGGCGCTATACAAATAAAGATTGATTGATTGATTGATTGATTGATAATAATTAATATTTTGGGATGATACCTCACATTTCAATGTTTTTTTTCCCCAATAAACGCGTGGCTGATGGTCAAGATAATCTTGTGTAAATTCCGTGAAAACATCCTGATTTAAGGTCATATAAACAGGGAAAGATGAGGAACTGGAAATTAAACGGAAAAGTGTAAAGTGATGTGAATGTGACGCAGAAATGGATAAACCCTCAAATGGAATTTGGAAAATATTGAAACTTTGCCTAAATTCTGTTTTGCATTTTAACCAATTATTATTTCAAAGAAAAATACTTGAAAGGTCATGGATTTTCCTTCATATTTAGTACTTTTATGATGAATCAGCTGGAAACAATGGGCCTTATTTACAAAAAAAATAAACAGAAATCTATGATTCATCATTATGTTCTTACTTAAATTTGTTTTTACTGCAAACAAACTTCACAAATAATGAAGAATCAGCTTTTCAAAAACATTAAACACAATTTTTCCCCAAGATGCACAATGCATTGGGACTACATTTATTCATAAAAAGCTTAAAGATATTAATAAAATCCAGGTATGTGCTAATGAATTGACTAAATGTACTCAGTAACCATGAAATTCATACTTAAATCTTTAATCTTCCATTTAATACTTCATTGACAATAATAATAAAAAAATTAACATGTACATGAATTAAAACAACTTTGACTTTTCTTAATTCAAAACTGAAGTCCATCGCCAACTAAGAAATTAGTTAGTAATTAGTTGAATTAGTCAGACTTCTCTGAGCCATTCCCAAAGTTTTGATTGTCATTATAGCACACTTTCCAAGGCATCCCTGGTTGGAATAATTGACTTCACCCACGTGCACATTAAGGGGCAGATTCACTAAATGTTTATTAAATTATTATATTTATTAAAACGTGTGCAAAAGTCACTCCACGTGCTAATACGCCGTGTAAAACCCAGGGAATCAGGAGTGCACAGCTGCTGCACGTCGCAATGCGCCCTCAATCCATTTAGCACGTTTCCCTCTAATGAATATGTATAGTAGGTGGAGCTCACAAGGGGAGCAAAAATATGAGAGGAGGACATGCAAATAAATTAATGCAGTGGGCACAATGCATTTCATCAAATCTGTAACTGTTTGCGGTGATTGTTTTAGCACAGGAAACTAGTACGACTGACAAGCAGGTGCTAACACACACGCAGAGATCCATTGCAGTAAATGTTTAGGCAAAACGTGCAGTGGAGATGGAAAAAGGCTCCAGTTAACCTTTCTAGTATAAGGAAAGAATACAAAAAAATCATCAATATTGACATCCACTCTGAATGAGAAAAAGTGTGTGTGAGGGAGAGAACATCTGGATGTCTGAAGCCCGTGTGGAGTCTGGTGTGTGTGTGTCCGCTGCAGTGCAGAGCCAGAGGGTCACTGTGCGTGGACCTCCATGGATGTCGCTTCGGACGCACAGCTTCAGTGGGCTTCTGTGTCTTTTGTTCCATGTTTTGACCGTCAACAAACTCTCGTGTTGCATTGATGTCAGGCCAGAATCCGCTGATCAGATGCGTAATTTACGCAGTGATGGCACAATGTTCACATATGAGAGGGCATGACACAGCGCTGCTCAGACCCGCTGGATGATGGTCAGTAGATCATCTTCAAATGATGCAGACTGATTGACAGACTGTGTTGCTGCATTAAGTCGGATCAATGGCAGATCAATAGGCAAGGCAAAGCAAGGCACATTTATTTGTACAGCGCATTTCATACACAAGGCAACCCAATCTGCTTTACATGATCAAAAAGTGCAACAGGAAACATTCAACAGCTTAAAATGTATAAAAACATTGAAATCTGCGTCACCAAAGGATTTAGGGATGCAACTGGTTTACCACCCTTTATTTCAGATCTTAGTGAATCCGCCCCTGAGTCTCCAACTGCAGAATCCATGCAGTTCAATAAATCGTCAAAATTACCATAAATTTGAGGCCCAAGGTAGGGATGCCATCTTTCTCCACTACTATAAAACCCTGCCTCATCACTCAAAAAAATTATTAAAATTATAGATTCATTCTTCACAATTTCAGATTATTCTATCAAATGGAACAAATCATCCCAACTTCCACTTGATATGAATAATTGAGATGAGTGAGGCCAAACTCCACCCATCCTTTTTACGCACAGGAAACATCACTTATTTGGGTATATAATAATATCAGAGCTGTTTAATTACAACTTCACTTCTTCAAACCTTTACCGCTGGATGAATTTACCACTATCATGGACAAAAATGACAATATCACCCACTCTCAACTTGTTTAAATCCCTAAATTCTATAATTAGCAGGTTCTACTGGACAAATAACAAAATCAAATGAACAACTCTCCAAAAACCTGAATTATCTGTTAGACTGGATACTTACTCAAATAAATCTGCTTCAAATCATGCCAACAACCCATCCATCCCTCCATCCATCTATCCATCCATCCATTTTCTGACCCGCTTGTTCCTGTTTTCAGGGTCGCGGGGGTCTGCCAGTGCCCACCTCCGACTCACACTTGGTGCAAGGCGAGGGTACACCCAGTCCATCACAATGCCAACAACCCATGGTTACCAATGTTATTCTTATCATTATTATAATTTGGAATTATTATTATTTTAGAGAAGAACACAGGAAACTATTAGCAAAGAATGCTTGAATGACTGTGTTTTCTATAGAGCCAAGAAAAAAATTCTATTTAATCATTCTTGGATCAACTTCATCTAAATTTTCCAAAATTCATTGATAGCTGCTGATATTTATTTCTATTTTTTTTTTTTTTTTTTAAATTCTAACCCTTGTAGATTTTTTTCTTCCTCATTAATAAAACCCTTTGTTTAAAAACTGCATTTTGTGTTTATTTGTGTTATCTTTGACTAATGTTTAAATTTGTTTGATAATCTGAAACTTTTAAAGTGTGGAAAATATGCAAAAAAGTAAGGAATCAGGAAGGGGGGAAACACTTTTTCACACCACTGTTGTCTAGCGTTACTGGACTACTGCACCAGAGCGAGAGCGCATTCAGTGCAAACATAGCGGATGCAGACAAAGATGTTTGGAACCATCTTATTAATATCCATGAAAGTTTTGAAAGATCAAATAGGTCAAGACTGAATCGAAATTAATCGTGATTAATTGATTCAAAACCTTGTGAATTGGAATCAAATCGATTCAGGGAATAGTTTTCTGTGTTGCAGCGTTTTGCCACTCACGACCAGGAATTACTCATATTCATGTTCATATTCAATAATAATAATAATAAGTATTGAGGAAATGAAGCACTGTATCTGTTCTGTTGCAAAACATTTAATTCTGACTTAATTCTAAGAATAATGTAAATATGCACAGGATGGAATTGGTCTCTTGATGTGGAGGGATTTTCTCTGTACAGTAAAGCATGTTTTATTAGTTGGTGTGATGGCTGGATTTGATTATGAAGGTGTTGGTAGTCGGTGGAGCAGTGAAGCCATAAAGCTGAAGGATGGAAGTCCCTGCTTTGACCAAATGTCTCTTCAGCACAACCACTGATGATCCTCGTCTTCCTCCTTTACAGAGCAGTTTCAGCACAAAGCATTTGCTAAACATCCTTGACCAAAAACCCTGAACCTGTCTTCAAGGTCAGCCGTCCCACCAGCGGTGTCGACATTGTCATCAGAGGGATTTGAAGCACTCTGCCATTAACATCATTAACTTAGGAAACCTTGTCCCCTGTAAGGCTCCAGCAGCAGAATGAGAGGGATTGAAGTGAGGCGTAAATGACTCAAAGTAATGCTAGTCAAGGCCTTGGTGAGGCAACACATGCATCGCAAGTCAGAATTCATGAATGAAACCGTGGCCCCATGTGAAGAACTCATACATTATTGAAGCAGTTCAACTCACAACTTTCAAACGACAGGATTCCTCCGACTACGTGTTATGGAAATCAAAACCTTGAGTTGTATTGACAGCCACTAAACCAGTGGTGCATGTACCAGTGTTACTCAATGCAAAAATATACAAAATCGTACTTTATCTCAAAGAGTAGCTAGTTTAGTGTGTGGCTCATGGAAATTTAAATTAAGAACCATACAAACACTGACTCGACTATTAGTGATAATTTTGGGTTTATTTTCATGCATGTTTAATGTGCTCTTGCTGGTATGCAACTACCCGTAAGACTGTTTTATGTTAGTTTTTGTTATTCCCTTGGTAGACAGTTGTTTAGTCATTTATTGAAAAAAATGGGAAGCTGTAGGTCATGTTTTAATGTTTTATAAGTAATCACGTTACTTGTTTTTCATAATCCATATAAAAACATGTATCATACCAATGTTATTTTTGTTGACTGAAAATTTTTGTCAATGTTTTTTGTGACAATAGTGAGAAAATGAATAAATAACAGAACTACTGTACATATGAACAAAAACCATGTCAAAATATATGCATTTTTGTTAACCAAAAAAAAAAAACTATGATGTTGACATGGGATGAAATCCAGTCAGAATTAAATTTATTTTTTGGAAGTATCAAAACTACTTTAGCTGGGTGGAAGGCGGGACCAGCCGGTAAGTGATCCAATAGGAAGTAAGCCGATTGTGTTTGATTACGTAACACGGCACAGACAAATCAGTCTGTGTGAATTTACAAACAAATATATGTGTTTGATTTTCTTTTGAATTTTTAGGGGTTTTTTTATTTTTATCTTTTGACAACAGAAAGCATTACAAATCTAGGTAGTAACTGCACCATCTCCATTAGACTTTCCAGAAGCATCTCTGACAGTTGTAAAGGAGTCTTAGGGAAAAAAAAAAAATTTAAAGGAGAAAACGAGCACTCAGAGACTGCACAACTTTGCCAAGTGCCAAATCTCCTTTTTTTCCAGATATCGGCAGTTATCTGGATCTGTGATCCTGATCATTCACACTTTAATAGCTTGAAAGACATGTATATCCCCATTAATAACCATACAGTAGGTCCAAATGTATGGACATTAACGTTTTTGTAGAAAAATTGTGATTAAATGTCCAATCCAGATGAAACTTGATGCTGTAATTGAGGAACAACGTCAACATAACTGTCAGATTGGTCAATTCCAAATTTTTGCTTTAGTGGCACCTCAACATTGGTTTCCTTCTATAAAACAACAAAAACAACACTGAGACTGGGCTTTTGATGGGAAAATTATTACTATTTTGCTATCTGGGTCAGAGTTGAAAGGATTTCTTACTGTATTTTGGCCATCCTCCAAGTCTCTCCCCCCATCAGTTCCCACACACGCAACTTCCTCCTCCTCCCTGACATGCCGAGTCTCACCGCTTTCCCCGGTTTGTTGATCATTTTCTCTCACCATCACCACACCCTCAATAGTCTAGTTAGTTCCACACATGCTCTGGTCGAGTGTGAGCTGCTGGTAGATTCACAATCTTCCCTTGTAGCGCTATTTTCTGCCTCATCCTGGGTTTCTCCCTCCCCAGCGATGGTGACAATCATGGCTAATCTCTCATCCAAAGGTACACTGCTGCCACCTACATGGCACCAGTCGGTCACTACATCATAGTACAAGCCTGATATTCATGAGAGAACTCCGTCACACTGTCTCCTAGCAACTCCTGTCGAAAAACACAATTTTTTGTCAATTGCAATGAGCATTTGGATTTAAAATTACGTATTTTTACAACAATGGCAGTGAGTGAGTTAAAATGAGGACATTTGGTCACCATAGTGTTGTGGCCTCAAAACAAAATAGTCAAGTTTAGTCCACTAGGAAAGTGTGTAAATCACATAATTTATTAATCAGTATATAATAAATCCATATTGGGTCCTTGCTGCATTGAAGCTGATAACCTGCACACTACATAACAACCTAAAAGGCACTCACACGTCACAATAACTGCTTTCATTTAGTAGATTCTTTTGTGAGCAGTCAAGTCCAGGCTCTATAATAATGTGACATGGGCACATTGACTTTTACATCAATGCAATTTTAGCAGAAACATAAGTGTTGATGGCATTAAAGTGCAGTGAATTAGCAGAACGATGCCTCAGATTCCTTCGGGCTGTGATGTATTGTTGAGTTTCTAGCAGAAGAAGAAGAAATAGTTATAGATTGCATTAAAACAACAGGAGGATAAGACACAACAAGAGAGGCTACTTAAATACATAATGCAGCACCAGCACCGAGGCACCAAAGTCGTTCAAGGACAAAGACAGATGCGATAAATATTAGCCGAGAGCCGATGATGACAAACACCTGTCCAAAACGACTGTCACTTCATCACAGGTTTATTCCTTAAGTGATGAACATGAATGTGTGACCTAAAGATGAACTTGGTCTTTTTCTCTTCCTGCTTGGCTGAAGAAGAAAATTAGACAACATTTTCTAGGTACTGAAGTGGACTGATGCAAGAAAGCAGGATCATTTTGACATTGCATTTTCTGACAACCATTATGCCTTAAAGGACACAGTGAGCGTTCCGGTGTACCCTTCCCCTGTCGTCTTATGACAAGCTCAAACGCTCTACAATCTGGTGACGCCCAGGTAGCATCACTCCGGTCATTATCTCACAAAACCTATTCCGTTTGACCTCTGCAGTTTGATGCACATTATTCACAACAGAAAAAATCCCTACATGCACTTCTTCCACCATGATGAAGGACACCCGAAGCTAAACAGGGTGAGTGGATGGCAAACAAAAAAGCAAGACGGGAGCCAAGAAACCAAAGACAATGTGTCCAAGGCAGTAAAGTAAGGGAGAGTTTAACAACTCAAGGGAGACAAATCAGAAAGAGTGAGTGCTCATCTCCATTAAATACCCTGGTCACCTTCAAACAAAAACAAAATGACTGCTGTGTGTCTCCACCCATGACCAACTACCCTCCTGCCTCCTCATTAGAGCATCAGTAGAGCTCTAATGAGCAAGGGAAAAAAATCCTCTACCTCGTGGCTTTAAGATGAATAGATGCGTACGACTAATTCAGTCTCTTCCACACAAGAAGGTTCTTTAGTGAGTCCTTCAGGGCTAAAAAGGCCTTAGAGACACTAATTACATCATTCAACTCATTATCCAATGTTGTTGTCATGGATAGCCATTTCATTTAGGTAAAAGCATTAGTGGCAAAGCATTAGAAAATGTATCTGATTGAGATCGAAATCATTAGATTGGTTGTTTAAATATGCAACACGGGTTACGCGTTCAGCTTCATCCGTCTGTGCAAAGCAGGCTTTTATTCAAAGGGATATTAGAGCAAAGTTTAGTAGGGCGTTTCAGTGAGCAACATTCTGTTTATCTGGTAAGAGCGATATGTGAGTGGCATATCATATTTGGACGTCTGGAAGACCTCTGGCAGCTTGTGATATTTACACCTGTCACTCTGCGATATCATTACAGAGATCGGAAATGGTTTTCTCTCCTGGGAATAGCATGTGGTCATAGCAGGAGCATTACCAATTTCACACAGTTCATTGAAGTGACAAATAAATTAAAGAGACACATTTTACAACCTACCTACAAGGCACCTGAGGTTTAGTGTGTGTGTGTGTGTGTGTGTAATTTTGTTTATCTGTTTGAGACATGTAGCCTGTACCAATATTTGTCCATGTCTTTTCTTTCTTAAAACTATAGAAACATATGACAGGAAACCCGTATATGATAATTATTTACAATTATGATGTAATTATAATTGTAACTGTATTTGAATTATCTGTTGCTGTTGCAATCATAATTGAGGTATAATTTAATCATTTTGGAATTTTTTTTCCGGGATAAGGCTATCATAAGAACATAAAAACGTTGTATTAGGTTATTTATTACAGGCTCAGTTATTGTGAAAAACAGCGTCATCCCAAAATGAGCTCTTACTTTGAAAACTGTAACTTCTGGTTGCACTATTTGACCAAAAAAATGAGTTCTATTGTTTCTATCTTCTTATTTACAGTATAAATTCATTCATAACTTTTGAGTTTTAAAATGAAAATCAGATAACTTCTCAATTTTAGTTTTTAATATCCATTTGATTGTAATTGTATTTGAAAAAATCTGTTGCTGTTGTAATCATAATTTAGTTGTAATTGAGTTCAGAAAATTGACTATGTAATTGTAATTATTTCTGAGATAAAACTTTCAAAAGAGCCTAAAAAGTAGTTCAAATATGATGAACACAATTAAACAAGAATGTAAATGCAGTAAAACATAAAAAAACAACAACAATGTGAAAAACATCCAAATTTTGGAGGAAAGGCAATTGGCATTTTTATTTCTGGGATAAGGCTATTATAAGACCCTAAAAACGTTGTATTAGGTTATTTATATCAGGCTCAGTAATTGTGATTATTTGTAATGGAAATTTAGTAATTGAGAAAGTAATTATAATTGACTTTCAGGGGATAAATAATAATCATAATTTTAATTGGAAAAAATGATGGTCACCGTAATCGTGATCAAGTTGTAATTGAACATGGATAATTGAAAAATGTAACTGACCCCAACCCTGCTACTATGTCATCAGGGTCAGTCTATGTTTTGGTCACTGGAATTTTGTTTAAAACACCCAAAATATTAGTTTAGTTAGTTAGTTAAAATTCAAGGCATTTTTCTTTCTAAGGGTCAAGAACCATAAACTAAACTGGTTAATTTTCATTGTCTGTTTCTAAAAACAAAAAAAGAAATATTTGAAGAAAGAAACAATATATATATATATATATATATATATATATATATATATATATATATATATATATATATATATATAAAATAGCATAATACTGGACCTTAAAACTATTTTATGTCCCCATCTGTTCATTTTTGAGTAAATCTTTGTAGCAGTTTTAGATATACTGAATTTCATTTATAATAAATTATTGACCAATATAATCCAAAACCGCACACACACACTGTGAAATATATGCATGAATTTAAATAGAACGTGAAACCAAGTGTACAGATTGAACAGCAGTTGGATTGCGGCTCAGAAAGTGTCAAAGTGGTTAAAGTATTCATCTCATCTGCAAATCCAATCGGTTTTGTGATTGTGTGGAACAGTCTGCAGATCTTCCACGCTATCCAATGCTTCAATCATATATCACCATCTTACATTTTGTGAGAGTGTGTTGTTTGGTCCAAAGACAAGGGGGAAAATGTACCCTATGAGCTGATGATTTAACTTTAAAGGAGACATATCATGGCTTTAAATCCTTCCTTTTTACATATAAATCATACAGTTGTGGTCTATATAAAGCGGAACTGCAATGCTTGGGTCTGAATTCCTCATTATTATAGCTCCACAGGCCCCTTTTCTTCCCCTTTCTGATGTGCTTCTGAGAGCAACTCGTTTTGGTGCGGTCTCTTTAAATGCAAATGAGACACTTCATACCCCGCCCCCTCTTCAGGTGACACTCGGTTCAACTCCACCCTGCTCGGCCATTTTTGTAGTTTGATAGAAGAGATACGGCTATGTAGCGGCGCATAAACTTTTTATTCACACGTTATTTACAAAATGTCAACAACAGAAGACTTGTCCATCCAGCCTTACATGTTTGAGCCAGAGTCTGACCCAGCGGAGCGAGATGAAAATGAAGATGCTGAACCTGCAGAACCCTAACAAGTGAGCTAACACAAGCACCGAGCTAACGCTAGCGCCAAGCTAACGTCACGAAATGCATTTTAATACAGTCTTTTCAAAGACAAAAATGGTAAAATGAAATGACCAATGAAAACTTTAGACTTAAATTAAATCACGTAGGCCATATCATCAAGGATCTAAAACGAGCACACAGCGCTAACATATGAAGACGGTGCAACTGCTAACGCTAACAAAACAATGACAGGGACGTCTTATCATCACACTTTTTAGTGTTATTTACAGCTTACAGAAGTGCTCTGTTCGTCGTCTCCAAAGATAGAAGGAATTGAACCCTCAATCAGACAAAGTCTTTCTGTAAATCCTTCTTTATACTGGTGGAGGTTGATGAAGCAGTCATCATTGAAGTGCTTCACGCACACAAAAATGATCTTACCCACAGATGTGGGTACATTTCGATAAAAAATAAAACTCAACCAGGCACTTTGAAAAGGTTCTGATACTGGGAGACGTTGTAATGAAGCGTGTGGGTTACTACATCCAACAACCGAACATTTTGACTTATCCTCTCGTAACTTCGGCATCCTTGAGCTTGGACTACAAAATAAAAGCGAGAAATAAAAATGGCGGATTGCTCAAAGTGTTGGACCTGGAGTTGATGTCCTAATTTGGCAGTTCTGCTGCAAAATACTGTGATGTAATAGTTCAAAAAAATGTAATAGAGAATAGAAAAATCGAAACAGATTGAAAAATATGAGCAAAACAGAATATAAAGATATCTACGGAGCACCTGAAGAGACTAATTTGATTTTTTCTGTACTTCTAAGCACTCTAAATATACAACAAAATGCATTTAAGGGCTAAAAAAGTGGATTTAGCATGATATGTCCCCTTTAAAGCCAGTTAGTTGCTATGAGTTCACATACATTCATCTAAGCTGGTAGAAAGTAGAGAAAGAAAGAAAAAAAAAAACTTGCTCTAACTACTGTACGTGATGGATTAATCTGTCAGAAGCTGCTCATGACTCATGGAGATAATCAGCATTTAGAAAGAGAATCCAAAGCGTGCTACACTTGCATCCTTAAAAATCACTAATACAGTGAGTCACATTAAGATTACTGAGAGTCTCAAGGACTGTGTGAAGTCTTTCTCCCTTTGCTGTGATCAGAAATGGAAATAACAGATTACAAGTAGGGCTGCACAATTATTGCACGGTTTTGGTTGCCACGATAAAACTAACCTGATCATCTGCAATATTTATAATACAGCCTCGAGCCTGCACTCTGTAATAGTGCATATATTCAGTTAGCCTTTGGTACTTTTTATTATTATTATTATTATTATTATTATTATTATTATTATTATTATTATTATTATTATTAATATTATTATTATTTTAGTATTCCATTTTAAAGCTTAATTTTGCCCTGTAAACTGTACACATATTGTTTTTTCAGTAGTGTAATAAACACAGATTTTAACCTAACATGATACATAATTGTGATTATAATTGTGATTACGATATTGATCAAAATAATCGTGATTATCGTGTAGTATTTTGTGTGGCTTTATGTGACTCTTTATTGTTCAGTATTTTATATTATAGTATTATTTGCTTGTTTTGTTTTTTATCGTGAAATGTCTTTTTAAATGTTGACAGTGCACTTTGAGCTCCTTGCACATTTTTTTCTAATGTTCTAATGTTTTTACTAATGTTTTTTCATACTGCAAATGACTAATAAACTGAACTGAACTTTGACCATAATCGTGCAGCCCTAATTACATGTAGTCATTTTACTGTATTTGAGTTGCTTTTATGGGTACTTGTACTTTTTTGAGTATATTTCTAAATCATTCCTTTTACTTGTATGTGAGTCCGTTTTAGAAGAAGAAAATTAATTAAATTCAATTAATTTCTACACCCAACAACTACTAAGTAAATTATTATTTTTTTGTTTTAAAATGATGAACGGACATTATGAAAAAGAAAAAATGAAATGACCAGACAACAATCAAATGCATCACATCATAGCCGACCAATCAGATTAATGTACGGCATCATAACAGCATTGAATGCCCTTTTTTTCTCCTCAGTTTTAGAGTTCATAATTGTAGCTATACTTGGAGCATACAAACCTTTTATTTTATACAAATGAATAAATAAGTAAGTTAATTATAAAGCATTTTTCACAGATAAAAATCAGTGCTGTACAAAACAAAGGTGAATTTAAAACAACAGAAGCAACAACATAAAAGGATAATAAAAATAAGAGTCCACACAGTCAAGGTCACGGAGGGACCGGTGCAGGTTATTCCACAGTCTGGGGGCCACAACCTGGAACGCCAGGTCTCCCCAGGTTTTAAATGAGTTTTTGGTATCGTAAGGAGACCCTGGCCTGAAGACCAAAGGGTACACCCCCAACAAATCAGTGATATACTGACGGGCCTGACCATGTGACGCACGGAAAGTCAGGACTAAAATTTTAAACTCAATGCAAAATTTGACAATGAAGACTTGATAGAATGGGGCTATGTGGGATGTTCTGGGTGCACTGGTCAAAAGTCTCAAAAACAGAATTACAATAATCACAGTGAGACGAGATGATATAAACGTGTGGATGATCACTTTATAGATATTTCTCAGATGATAAAAACAGTTTTTGGTCAGTTGTAACAGTGACCCTCCAAAAACATTGACTGATCAAACACAACCCTATAGTTTCTGAGCCTGGTTTTACCAGATGAGCCCAGAACACGAATGGAGTTCTTGATCACAGATCTTTTTATCCAGAGCAATGATCAGAGTTTAGGTTTGTTTGAATTTATCTGAAGGTAATTTGATGACAACCAGTTTTTGATGCAAGATACACATTCCAAGAACTCAGATGAAAAGTTTCATTAAGTTCCAGCTGTGCAAGATTTGGTCTCTTCCTTTTTAAGTTTTAACATGAGATGTTTACTGCCTGCAAGGGAACCATGGCAAGATTTATTACCATGAATAAACATGGGGGGATGGAAGTAACTTTTACTTTGAGTACTATTTAATTGAGCTACTTTTTACTGACATGAGTATTTTATGTTTGACTTACTTGTACTTGTTCTTGAGTACTATTACAGTCACGTAACAGTACTTCTACTTGAGTAGGATGTATCAGTACTCTTTACAACTATGATTGTGATGAAAAAGTTTTAAAAAAAAAAGAAAAAAGAAGAGACAAATCCATTTCAAACTCCGTCTACGTCTCCTCTCCACACGGTGACGTAGGGAAGTCAGTGTCCTGTCTATAGACACGCCTACTCATGAATATGCATAAGTAGGCCGCAAATCAGCCTGTTTGTGTAGAGTTGCTCAGAAAGTGACTTTTCAGAGGCTAAAACTCTGGAAAACAGGCGAGTTTGGGAAAATAAACCTCAAATATTATGTTTTTGGAGTTCTTAGAACAAATGGAGAGTGAAAATTAGCATGACATGTGACCTTTAAAACACTAAAGCTTGATGGACGATACAAATCTTCAATGAATCTTTATGTATGTGAACAGTTTAGAGCTACTTTTATACTTTTCTGGTCTAGACTAGCAGTGGTTCTCAAACTTTTTTGGCTCAAGTACCACCTCTTTTTTAAAATCTTAATCTAAGTCCATCTTTGTCTGACGACAACATTTTACTTAGAAAACTATTTAAAAACAACTATAGAGCATAATGATGTAATGAATGAGTGAAAACACACATTTTAAAGAATCTCATTTTGTAAATACGTGGAGAGAAACAGTATTTAATGCAGTGGTTCACAACCTTTTATGAATCATGACCAAAAAAATATATATTCTGTACATATTCTGTTTTTATTGTGCAATGTCTTTATTGTAACATTGTCTTTCCTCTTTCTCTCTGTACTGTGTACAGGCCCATGTGTGTATATATCTTTTATTTTATTTATTGGCTGCTGAAACTGTACACAGTCCCAGACTAATAAAGGTTTTCTTTATCTTTAATCTTTGACCCTCTTTTGATATGAAGAATTTCTGCCGACCCCAAAGACCTTTTTTATAGAATTAGTTTTTCAATCATGTTTGAGCTCAGATATACAGTATATATATATATATATATATATATATATATATATATATATATATATATATATATATATATATATATTCTTTTTTTTTTTTTTTTTTTACTGCATTTTAGTTTAGTTTAGATTTTAAATTTAAAACAAAGAGTAATAATTAAGGCGTTTCAACAATTTATTTCAATTTTTCAGAAATTTCCCTCAACCCCACATGGGGTCCCGACCCCAAGGTTTAAAAATTTAAAAAAATGATTTAGTGGTTCCTGAATAGATGACTATAGTTTTTATCCTCTAAGATCATGTTGTTTTAATTTGAAAAAAGAATAACAATTACAAAATTTAAAAAAATCTATTTTAATTTCTCATGGGGTCACGACCCCAAGGTTGAAAAACACAGATTTTGTGGCTCCGGTCATATTATGCCGGTTGTGGGACCAAGGCTGACACTTTTTCCCACTTTTTATTCTCTCTCTCTCTCTCAAGCACTCACTGTAGTGCCATTGCGTACCCCTAGGGGTACACATACCCCAATTTGAGAAACACTGGTCTCGTGTCTAAAGTGCAGAGTTTGCTTTGGATAGGCAAATTAATGTAATGAAGGAATAAAGGAAATTGAAGCTTGGCTCAATATCAGCTTCCATTCAATAAAAGCATCTGGACATTCAATGTTTGAAAATCACAGCTGAAAATAACGATATATTACAACAACAGTCGGGGAGCAAAAGTTCAGCACACAAGGTTTTTTTTTTTTTTTTTTTATACACACGTCTAATAAATTTGCTTGCTTTTATTACAGCAAAATACAAAACATTGATTTCAGATCATTTGGGGCAGAAGGAGCCTAATGGGCGCCCAACAGACCCTGAATGCAGGTAAAGAAAGGTTTCCTTCTTATAATTGAGTTTCAAGTTGCCTTTTATGGTCTGAAAGTAGATGTGATGGGAAACAGCAGGAGGGCTATGATTAAAAAACACCCTCTAACTGGAACATTTGGCACTGAAATTGAATGATTAAGCCATTCGACACGTGCTCATTTGCCAAAAAAGTATTATTTTTTTGTGTTTAGGGAAATCACACATTACTAAAGTCAAAAAGTAGATACACTTGAAGTGTTGGCAACACAAATAGATCTGCCAATTAATCAGATCAAGATTGAGAATGGTGCTCAACAGCACTGGCGAGAACCTTGTATATATATATATATATATATGAATACATACTTCTGACAGGCACTGTACTAGATCATTACAAATGTAAATATTTTTGACAAATTAATTGTATTTTTGACTTTTTTTTAAATTGTAATGAATTGTAAATTGTATTTTTATGGACCCCAGGAAGACTCGCAACCACCTTGTGGAAAAAACTACCTACATTCATCGTGACCCTTCACCAATTCAACAAATTACTTTTAACTTTAAAGTACGGCTGGAACAAAGAGAAAAACAAAACCCAACTTTAGCTTTACTTCAATCAATTCAGGGCTCAGAGAATCCAAATGTTTGGCACCACACGATCCTCCTTTGTGTGAAAACGTCCTGGTGAGAACCCTGATATATGTACATCGATGAGGCCAGATGTGACCGACAGGCTCTGGTAAAAATGTGACTCCAAAACCACAACTTAAGTTGATTACGAGTCAGAAAGGAAAACAATATAGTTTCATATGCACTTCATACTTCAGAGACGATGTCAGCCACTGACTAATGAGGAGGATGAACATGTGACACAAGCTGAAAAAAAGGATCTGTTACACGTTTAAAAGCATGACACCTTTTCAGTGTCTATTCATAAAATCACATGATGGTTTGAAAACACTTTGTCAGTGAAAAAACTATGGCAAAACACTGAATTAATATTTAATAGGGATGTCCCAATCCGATACGCATATCAGCAAAAAAAGTCAGATTATAATGTTATTCTTACAGTCACACAAATTAAAACTGGAAGACACAAATGTACAAATCATATTTTAGCACTACAGCAGAGTCCTCAAATGCGCTCTTATTTTGAAAACAGCAACTATATATTATATAAAAAATGTGTCCTCTGGTTTCTATCTTTTAATATTTGAATTTTTGCTTTCAGGAACAGAATTAGTTTTCAAATAGTGCAAATAATGTTTAAGGCAAAAAATAATAATAAAAAACCAAACAATCCACGAGCAGCAAATATTCAAAACAAGTTTATACAAAAAAAGGAAATTTATCATTTAAAAGGGCTATTTCTTTTTAAAATACCAAGTTTTCATATTTCTAATCTCAACTGTGAATTAAAAAAGAAATTATTTTCAAAAGATACAGTGAGGACAATCTTTAGCAGTCAACTTTATAAAAATTCTATTTTATTATCAGACTGACAGTTGGCAATCGAAACAAGTCAGATTACAAAAAATTTCAAAGTAAATTTCCTGAAATAAGTCATCTGAATAAAAGAAACCTTAGCATGAAATTTGTATTTTGTTTATCATATATATTTAAGGTGCTGTTTGTTTGCTTTTTGTCAAATTGTATTTTATGTGTTGACTGAATTTGTGTGTTTGAAATATTTTGTAAGATGAAGGGTTTATATTGTTAATTATTATAATGGAAAGCTTGTTAATTAATAAAAAATAAAAAATAAAGAGATTAATGTGGATAGAGGGTGGGATTAAATAAGTATGCACTTCTTCTCGCTCCAATTCAGAAATGTACAGTAAATTGTGTTGATAATCTTTTTACCATTTTTTCTTTGTTTCTTGTGATATTCTGTTTACATGTTCGAAATAAATAAAACATCTAATCTGAAATCGGCCTACGTCTAAAATCTGCAAAGTAAGCAGTCTAGAGCTGTAAGCAAACAAAATAACTAGAAATATGTATGATATAGTATTGGCTTTTCATTTTATCATTCAAAAAATAAGACTCAAATTCAAAGCTTTTTTCTTAATAAAAGTCAAGAAGGGATAAACAAAACTGTCACACTGTAGAGCTCACTCACACATGCTGTCCCTTAGGAGAAAAAGCCAAAAGTGACATATATTGTGCAGTTGTTTATATCAGCAAATGTAATTCTGAATTGTCTTCTGGTAGGACTTTATCGAGTTAAAATTATCGAGATTGATATGGTATATGGCAATTGTGAGAAAAAATATCGAGATATGAGTTTTGGTTCAGCCCTAGATGATACGCGCTGATAACGTATTGGATCGATATCGGTATTGACCAATACTCAAAGTGGTACTTAGGTCTGTATTGTATCAGAAGTGAGAAAGTTGTATCTAGTTACACTAGGATTTGTTTTATATATGCAGAGGATAAAGAAGTCATTACACATTCCATATTTGTGTTTTGTGAACATTGTGTAATATTTATGTGTATAAAGTCCAGAGGAAAGATTCCCTCCTTTTGGCATTTCATCAGATTGTAACTAAGATCATTTCCTTCTTTCTCTTTTCATGCAATAAATCAAAGTGAAACCTTCAAAACAAAACCGTGATTGACTCAAGACCTTTGTTTTCTCCAATTGGGAGTGTTTATCACACACACACACACACACACACACACACACACACACACTGTTTGTAAAATGGGTCGAACATTTTTCATGTGGTAGATTATTCCTGTACAACGTCAGGAGAAACAGAGCTTTTATTACCCTTTTGAATGATTTTATCTTTTTGAAATGTTTTATGGGCTGAACTGCTGAGGACAGTTTTGGGTTTGCACCAGTTCGTAGCTTTTAAAATATGGGAAATGTTCGGCCCCGCCCCGCTACTATGGGGCGCCGATTGAATGCTAAAATAAACAGCAACTTTTTGCAACATTTAGCAACAAACTACTTTTAAAAAATGTATGTGATTTTTTTTTTTTTCACATTACTTTTGACCAGATTTACAGAAATACTTTGAAATTTATGATATTTTTTTTCTCGCAAAAATATAATGTCAACGTTAAAGGTAACTGTTAAATCAAAATCTAAATGTTAAATATTGAATCTAAATCTAAATGCTGAATGTTAAATGGTAAATATAAATTTAAATGTTAAATCTAAATGTCACAGGTGAAAATAAATATTTAGCTAATATGCAAATTCACCAGAATGAGCTTTTATTTTAGTACTATCAGTGAATTTGCATAATAGCTAAATATTTATTTATTTATCTTTTAATTATTATTACAATATAATACGAGATATTTATGGAATAATACTAATATTGGAGGATGGCGAGAAAGAGGGGTAAAATATGGTATGGTTTGCCAGCCAAAAAAAGATACTTGACAGTTATGCATCAGTTTAAATCACGCCAAAATCTTTTCATGTCAATCCGAAACTGTTTTTTTTTTTTTTTTTTTTAAACGTTGCTTGTGGTATTGCACACCACTCGAGGTTATGGAACCCCTGGGGCTGAAACTGACAGATGTTCCACTACAGTGGTCAGTGGGAGTCAAACCTGCTAGACTGATAGAAAACATGTTCTAAGACAGGGGTGTCAAACTCACTTTAGTTCAGGGGCCAAAAACAGAGCAGTTAATATTAAGTAGGCCGCACATTTTTGGTGGGAAAGTTAGTAATTTAATACTTCCACGTATTAACAAATACGATATGATATCAATTTCTTTGATTTTTGAGGCCAATTTTTAGGTCATTTGGGAAAATTGCAGGATTTTCCAAAAAAAATGTTTTTTTAAACAATTTGAGAATAAAAATGACTTGCATCATGTGATATAAGCGTGGGAAAAATGTGAGCCCTGCTAATATTGTGGGGTTTCATTGAATTTGTGTATTATTTTGGAGATACCTACAACTGTATTAGTTGGTAATTTACACCAGTGATTCTCAACTGGTGGTTCGGGAACCAAAAGTGGGTCGTGGACTAGTACTGGGTGGGTCGTGGAGAGCTGGTCAATAATAAAAACATAATATCTTTCATGTTGGACTTTTCTTTTATTTTGAAATAATTTTTTTTTGACAGGCATGCTGTGAAATGCATGTTGTACACAAAATATATAGATGTAAGTTTAAAAAAAGTTTATATGTGTGTTTTCAACAGCTATTTTTGAAAAACTAAATTTGGTCTGAAGAATTCTAAAAAGAAAAAGTGGGTCACGAATTAATGACCATGGCAAAATGTGGGTCCCAGGGTGAAACCAGTAGAGAACCCCTGATTTTCACAATGATTCATGGTTTCTCTGATGTTTTTGCTTTCTGCAGTGGGCCGAATTGGATGCTCTAAAGGGTCAGATTTGGCCCCCGGGCCTTGAGTTTGACACGTGTGTTCTAAGGTATCAACAGTTTCATACAATGATAGAGTTTTTGAAGCAAAAAACGAAACAAAGAGATGTATTTCTTAACATGTATGAACATCATACAACATATTGTGAATTTCCAAAGGATTTTTGTGGTGTCCATTGGTGTTATATTTAGCAAATACACTTGTTTTATGGTCGTCTTCCATGAGCCTGTTTGGTTAAATATTTATTCCCAGGACAGAAGCTAATATATCCACTAGAGAACAAAACTACAGGTGAGAAAGAGTGTTTTCCATCCAAGGAACGCGGTGCGATTGCAGCGCATTTATAAATGTGGAAGCATCCTTGAAGAAGATACTTAACCCCTAGCTGCTGCACTACCTGGCAGCCCTGCAGCCATGAGATGAAAAAGGATTTTCATCCTTTGGTTTGAAAGAGGAAAAAAGAAAATCCACCACCACAGACATATTTTATACGACTGGTTGGCCCCAATTCAAGGAGTCTTCTTCTAGCTATCAGACATATAACTGAAGCAGGTATTAAAACATAAAAGCCCATGAGCCTCATTTTTAACTTTATATGTATATGTATATGTATATGTATATATATATATATATATATACATTTTTCAAGTGAAATCAGGTCAGAATATTGACTGAATCAAAACCCTAAACAGGCTATATATTTTTATTGTAATCCATTCAATGCAACCAAGAGACTTCTAAAATGCATTGGCTTTGAAATGATATAGTTTAGATATAGGCAACTGGTGGCACGGGAACCATATGTGGCCCTCAGACTAATTTTGTGCGGTTCCCAGACTAAATACACAAAATGACTCAGAAAACACACATAATGGTGGAAAAATACATAAAACAAAGTGCAAAAGTAAACAGAATGGTGGACAAATACACAAAATGACTTGAAAAATACAGAAAACAACATCATAAATGACAGAAAAATACATGTAATGACTTAAAAAGAAAGGACAAAACAACAACGGAATGACACAAATTTATTCAAAATACATACAAAGCACAAAAAAAAAGACGATAACAAAACAGAGAAAATATTAAAAATACCCAAAAAGGCAGGAAAGCATAGAAAATGACAACACAAATACACAAAAAAAAGATTAATTGTGTGCAGCTCCCAGACTGAACACACAAAATGACTCAGAAGACACAAATAATGATGGAAAAATACATGCAAGAACTGCAAAAATACATGCAAAAATACACAGAGTAGTGGAAAAATACACAAAATGATTAGAAAAATACACAAAATGACAATAAATATAAAAAAAATGTACTCAAAAAAAGACTAAAAAACAACATGAATACACAAATTGGCTCTAAGAGGGTTTGTTACAAAGCTAGATTTCCTCTTATTGCGCAAACGTCTGGGATTTAATCAGTGTGTGCTGTCCTAAGAAGCTCGCTAACGTCTTACGAAGCAAAATCACCACGGTAACTTAAGCTGAATGACGAACCTGGTCAGGACCCGGGTTTGTTCTGGCTAGGATCTTAGCGAGCACTAAAACTCCGTCTCCTGACCAATCATTTCTCTTAGAAAATGTGAACATGTCACTGTGTGGATTTAATGTGACTCTGACAGGAGAGAGAATATTTAGGCATCGATGCAATCCTTTCATTTGCCCATGACATCCTATAGGAAATATAGATATTTTAATCTGATGGACTGAAAAAGCCTGCGTGCATCAGGCGCTTTCAGATCAATAAATTAATTATTTAATTCATTCATTCATGTATTATGGGGTGATGCAAAGAGCCTCAGTCCTGTAAGATAATATAAAATATAAATATATCCCACCTTATGATGTAGGCTAATCTGCATGAACGCAGCATCAGAGTTAAAAGAAAAAGTGAAACTGATCAGATTATCAGTTTATAAATTCACTAATTTAAGTATTAACACTCATCTATTCCTGCATTAATTACTTTCTGCTTTTACTGCAGCACTAGTGTTGTTTTTGGTCTGAATTATGTATTTTAATTCTTCAAATTTTTAAAGAATTATTTGTCAATTGTGACGTAAGTTGCTCTCCTGTTCCTCTGCGATTGTGATTGGTCTGACGCTGTAGTATCCACCCCCGCCACTAGAGCGCCTCGGTAACCAGATTGAAATCAACACGCTTAATTTAGCTTGTTGTGATCTAGATTTGTAGGACAGCTTCTGTCTGACAGTCAATGTTTGGTTAGGTGAAGCTCACTAACGGAGATAAATCCAGGATATAATTATCTAGCTTTTTAGCATACCCCCCTATATACATACAAAGTAAAAACAAAAAACACAAGATGACTAAACAGACAAAATGACATACAAATTGTCATAAAAATACTCAATTCAAAACAACAGAAATACACAAATAAACAGAACATCTATAAAACCCTTGGTACTTTCCTGTGTTAATGCTTAGCTTTGACATTATCAAACTAAATGCTGACATAAACATGAATTATGTGGCCCTCAGATCAGACACAGACACAATAACAGTGGCCCATCTCTGCTTTATCTGATGTAATTTAACGAGTGCTAAAGAAGAGCGGGTCACACATTTTCACATAAACTGGGACAATTTCATAACGTATAATAATCTGTGTTCTTTAAAATGATCAAAGGCATAAAATAACTGTCATTTGGACAGTTGTGATCATATGTTGAACCAGTTTTAGGCATTTTGCAGACACTCAAAACTTTATGGAGAAATGCTTATATAATTGACATTTAAAATAAAAATATGTGCATGTGAGGGGGCGATAACGCCAGCCCATGACTAAATAAAGAATAAATATGTGTCATTACTTGTTGTGTAATGACTTAAAAACATCAGTTAAGTCACTTTTAACAGCACACAAGTGACAAGAGGGATTATTCCAGAAACTAATGTTATAACACTTCAATTTCATACAATTTTCCTTCATGACTCCTCTGATAAAGCCGTGCTTAGCATCTGGCCACCTTTGTAAAACACCATAATTCCGTCATGTTGTGCATGATAACTGATAAATGATATCAGCATATTTGCAGGGCCATATTTCACAGCCTTGAACAGATCCGATGACAGGTCAATACAGACAAAAGCTTAGAAAAGTAACAAATTGCACAAATTGACCATTTTTTTAAATGATAAATTAGCCTCTTCACCTTTCAACGTGAAACCATTCATTTGAAAATGTATTTTCTTTTGCTCATATACTCATTTATTTGTCTGGGCCATGATGATAAGCCATTTGCTAATACAAGAGCTTCAGAGATAGATGGTTCTAGACGGTTCTGTTTTATTCCATTACACTGACAATCTACAATATCTCACTAGTCACCAAACGAGGGGTTGGGATTACGACATGTTGAAAACATCCGGGGAAAATATTATTTGTGGAAATGAATTTCAACACACAAATAATTAATAGACAAGTTTTGCTATATGGCACAATTGCACACGTTGCAGTGGGGTTCAAGCAATATTCAATTAGATTAAATAATACATCTGTTATATCTGGATGTGGAATTAGAAATTGATTCTTTGAAGAAAATACTATTGAGCCATCGTAGCTAAGTTTTCAAAGAGACCTAAACCAAATTCTAAAGACAGCTCAAGTGAAAGACTGTGATTACATGCAGTGGTGCACATACAGTACGTGGTGTGCATGCGTGATACACAATGCACACTAAATCAAATGTTGGTAAAGGGCATTTGTGCAGTGTACACTGAGCTGTCTAAATAATTCATATCACATAGTCTCCAAGAATATTAACTGGACTGTATATTATCACTTACTTTTGTAGTATACATAATCATTTGTTGTTTGTTGGAGCTGTTTTTTGGGGTTTAAAGAGTTTAATATTTTACCTTAAAGTGGTTAGTTAAGTTATTGTTTATATAAAGATAAACTTTTTTTTTGTTTTTTTTTTGTGGGATTTATTTAGTTAGCAGTACTGGGTAAATTCTAACATGTTGATGTGAAGGTACCAGAGGTGAAAGTCATGGAATACAAGCATTCGCGTTACTGTAACTGAGTTGCTTTTATGGGTACTTGTACTTTTTTGAGTATATTTCTAAATCAGTGATTTTACCTGTACTTAAGTATGTTTTAAAAGAAGTAATTTGTTTACTGAGTAAATTATTATTGCCCTTTGTTTTTGTTTTAAATCAACAGACTGACCAATCAGTATGAACGTAATGCACTGCGTCAACATTCCTGTTTTAAAATTCATAAATTTATCTATACTTAGAGCTTAGGAATCTATTATTTTGAATTTAACTACTTGGTATTAATTTATTAAAAAAAAAGCTATTGTACATTTTGACTAACGTTTTATTTAAATTAAGTTCCAATTGTGCAAGATTTTGTCTTTTCCTTTTTAAAGATGTACATGAGATGTTTACTGTATGCAAGGGAACCATGGAAAGATTTATTACCAAATTAATACTATTTAATTGAGCTGCTTTTTACTTGTACTTGAGTATTTCATGTATGACTTACTTGTACTTGTACACTTTTAATCAAGTAACAGTACTTCTACTTGATAGGATATATCAGTACTCTACACTTCTGGTCGGCAGTAGGTGAAACTTCATTAGTGGGGCAGGTACGTACTGTAGGAGGGGTGTGCACTGGCAACCTACCCGGAACCTGAATAACACATGGAGGCACCAAGTTGTCTGTGATTTATAAATAGAATAAACCAAAAAAAAAAAAGAGATTATTTAGATATTTATTTTTTAGATGTAGCATAAAGTCTGTTTTCTCTGTGTCCCATGGACATTGGTTTGAGTCTTTTGCTCCAACATTGTTTTTAATAGTAGAAGGAGAATAATGACGATGACATTCTGTGGGCTATTGGTAACCAGAGGTGGACTGGCCATCTGGCATACCAGGCATCGTCCCGGTGGGTCGTCAACTCAAAGTGGGCCGGTCTGCTATGCTTTTTTTTGACGAGACATGGCAGACATGATAACAGGTGGCCAAAACGTGTCCAAAAGTTGTAAGAAAAGAGGAAAGGTGACTAAAATGGGTAGTGAAGAGTAGTCAAGAGTGGCCAAAAAATGGACAAATAAAGACAAACCAGTTGGTATGTAATAGCAAAGGCTAGCTTTAAAGGGCAAAATGTGGCAAACAATAGTGAAAAAGGGTAAAAATGTGGAACACAAATATGCAAAATATAAGGGAAAAATGAAACAAGTGTTATCTATTGGGCAAAAGGTGTATTTGGATGAAAAGTGGCACAAAAAAAAATTAACAAAAGGACAAAAATTTGATTATGTCAAAAACAACTTGTAAAAAATGGACAAAAAATAGGAAAAAAGGGATTTTTTTGGCAAAATGACAATGGAAGTTGCAAAATGGTCAAAGGAAATTGGTAAAAAAAATGGGTTAAAAAGTTTCCCCTTTTTATGGTTTTCTGGGGGAATAATAATTAAAATGAAGACAAAGAGCCACATGTTGAGCATAACTGAGGGCTGGTCTGGACAGAAAATGTAAGGGCGGAATTTTTGTCCCAGTCTTCCCCTGATGGTAAAATCATTTAATCAGATTTTCAGATAGTTGTACCTTTAGTGTTCAGTCATTTTGTTTGAAAGCTTCCTATTCTGTATGAATGAAAAGAACAGACATTTGGTTGAGCTGTTGGACCCCTGAATATATGTAAGCTTTATAATGGGAATGAAAGGTATATTAGAAGCTGCAGCTACAATAAAAAGCACTTTAAATGCACTCTTGGAGGTCGACAAGTTTGACAAACTGAAATGAGTGATTACTCAAGAAAGTGCTCCGTTGACGTAGCTCACACGGATTTGATGAGATTATAGGCACCCAATGGTTGCCATGGTAGCGTAGACTTTCCTGTTTTATTTAAAGAGACTAAGCACTAAAATGTTGGATTAAAATATTATTTTACTAGAGGGTAGCATTGAGCAGGAAATATAAAGATGTGACGACAACATGATATGCAAATGCTGATTGGCTGAATTCTCCAGAATGCCGATGCCCACATATTATAAGATATTATTAGGGGTATGCATTACCATGAATCTGATGATACAATTCACGATATGCATGTCATGATACAATATATCACAATACTAAACAATATGATATACATTGTGATATCATTGATTAAAAATTTCACCTTTACAATTACAAAATGGTATGAAATACAATTTATTTCATTTTTTTTTAAACTTGTGAGAACAAGTAAATGGTAACTAACTGTAAATCAAGAACCAATATCAAAAACAAGTGGTATGTTTATCAAACAGTCAAATTACATCCTTCAAAAAGTTTAACTTTTGCTTCTACAACAGATTCTGATTCTGTTAAGTTCTTAAATTCTTAAAAAAAAAAAAAAAAAGTAATCACATACTGTATCTATCAAAGTGCCCAGTGTGTTTTATGAAAATAAGGAGAATTAACTTCCGAGCTAAAATGCATTGAGGATGGATGGAGTTTAACAAGGTCTGATGGTGCGTTCACTAACACCTAGTGACCCAGCGTTTACATGCTATGCATATTTTAGCGCAATTAAATGTGTTTTTTTTTTAGATAGAAAAAATGACTAAAAAAAAAAATCAATTTAGACATTTTCTATTTGATACAATAATCGTGCAGTAAAATATCACGATATATCGCGATGATGACTCCAAAGATAAATAGTATAAAAGTTTTAATATTCAGCTTGAGTCCGATCATCTTAAGTGCATTTATCACGCTTTTGTTTGGAGGTTAATGGTTTGTACCGGTAAATCATGTTATTATTTTTATCATCATTAATATTTTATTAGGGTCCAAGCACAACGAGTAGGACCCTACTGCAACTCCCACCTTTTTTTGTTATTCTTTTTACAAAAAAGTGATCACAAAAACTCATGAAAATTTGAAGGCAAATTAGGACTGGTGAAAAATTTTATATTTTGGGGAATTGGACATGTGAATGGCAAAATGGCACACACGCCCACACACTCACACACACAACTGGAGCCTTTTGGTAATCTCCGCTGTGTTTTCTGTCCACATTTACTGCAGCGATGATCTCTGCGTGTGTGTTTGCACCTGCTTTTCAGTTGTACTATTTTCTGGTACTAAAACTATCCCCGCAAACAGTTCCAGATTTCATGAATCACATTGCTCCTCCTGCATACATTTATTTGCATTTCCTCCTCCCATATTTTTGCTCCCCCTGGGAGATCCGCCCACTATGCATATTCATTTGGGGGGAAACGCGCTAAATAGATTGAGGGCGCAATGGGAAACGCAGTCCTGTACTTCTTATTAGCACGTGGAGTGATGTTTGCACACGTTTTAATACCACTAAACCTTTAGTGAATCCAATGCCCCCGCAGTAGTATAATGTATAAGATCCGTAAACACTGTCTATGGTACCCATTTTTCTGTAATTGTCTGTCTGTGGTGTATGTGGCAAAAAATAAATAAAAACATTTTAAAAAATGGTATGTACATCAAGGACTTTTAGTCATGTCTTTGTCTCCAGTGCCAGGCAACATGCATGTGGTAAATGAGAGAGGGCATAAAGAAAATAAAAATGTTAAACTTTTAAAAAGTGATAGTTAAAGCAACATACTTTGCTTAGTTATTGGCCTTTGCTGTCAAGACTTTCCAGGCTGTCTGGAGCAATTTCAGTCAACTGGCAACAACCATGCAGGGAATTCACATCAAATCTCTGCTCTCTTTAATATTCTAATGATCATTGTCAATCGTGATAGATTAGTGTATGCATTATCGACTCGAAAATGTGAGAAAGAGACAGACCCAGCATGCATCATTGAAGGAAGAGTGTGGTTTTATAGGGAAACCCATTAGGAACATTAATCAGGAGAAGAAGTCTCTTTCATTCATTCTCAGTGGCTGACCGTGATAATGAGTCATTAAACATTGTGTTTGGCCACAACATATTCTGTAATTGTGCATATCATCTCTTATTCTTTACCAATGCCATTCAAGCATTCATTTGCCAAAGACAAGAACAAATATGGGCACAATTTACATTAGGAGCTCACAGAATGTGAAGGTTGCAGTAGCTCACTCGATAATTTCCATGTTAACAGTGCGGAATTCTTCCTCATTTTTGTTTAACATGATGACGGTCTTTCCACAACGTTACCTTTTAGCGGTAACGGAGTGGAGTGAACAACATGAAGGTTGGTCACAGCCATCACACACCGAGGTACAACTCAATGGTTCCTGTTGTAATACCTGATGTCCTTCATTGTCAAAAAGCTGTTCGAGGGTTTCCATGGATATGATTGATAAGGGAATGGAAAGGAAAAGGAAAAGTGCTGAAAATTGTCAATCAGAAAACCTAGCAGAACGAGAAAGCTAGGATTTTTCTGCTTTATTAAGCAATACACACATCATATTTCAGTGGGTAAAATTACATTACATACGAGTTAACTTATTTAAACATGTTAAAAATGTATTTCTCTATCTTAAAAGACACTAGTATAACGAGCAGATTTACTCCTTTGCATTCCTGTAGGAAACAAACAAATAATCAAATTCTAAACCAGCATTAACCTTAGAATCATCTGCTCCTTTTTCACCTTCACTTATACTAACACACAACACCCACACAGCAAAAAGAATGTGGGTTCAAAGGTCTTCAACATTGGTTATTATATAGAAAGTATTCTTACTATCCATGGCCAACATACTGTACATATGTATGATAGTATTGAATTTGGTATGTCATGTCTAAACCGCTTCTATGAACCACTAACCTGAGAGGGTGTAACTCAGTCCATCTTAATTACAATGTGGATGCTTAGAAATAATGTGGAAAAGCAACAGATAACAGCAGTGCACCAATCATCATGCTTTGAAATATGATGAATATGAATCAAAACCATATTTATGCCCAAGGCCATTTATTTAACATCAAAGTGCTTTTTTCTGAAAGGATTTAAGATGGAAAAATTGGAAACTGTTTTCGCTGAGACACAGCATCAGAAATTGGCCAATTTCAAAAGTTGCAGCCTCTGTGTTATTTCTTTTTTATTGGCAAAACAAGAACTATCAAAAAATGTATTTGTATGTATAGAAGTAGTAGTGAAAAGGACCAAAACTAGCCTGAACTCACAACGCTCGATATTTAAGACTTAAATAACAATTGCTTTCACCAAATAAACAACTAAACATGGTTCATGTGTTCATGTGGGATGTTGATAAGTTGGTGAAAAGTGAGCCCCATTCTACAAACTTTAATATCTTATCTAATGTGGCCCCCTAAGTGAACGTACAAAATGACAGAAAAATACATAAAACAAAAGAACAAAAAAAAAAAAAAATCCAAAGAATTATAACATTGCAGGAAAATCTAACTAAAAAGCAAGAATGGTCTGTGTGCTTGTGTGCGTGTGTGCGGCAAATATCTCCCAGACGCGGTGCGAGTTCGACTTGGACCTTGGTCGACATGTTCCAAATACCCCAAGTGTGTGCATCTGTTATTTTGGAGTAACTTGGTCATTTCAAAAAGTTTATTTTATTTGTATTTCACTTCTGGACGACCCCGAAATGAAACCTATTTGACCGCGGGGTGTGAGGGGGCGCTAGCGCACCATCTATATCTATCGCCACTTCTGGTTCTGGGTTCATGACGTTTGTTTGGGTTAAAAAAAAAAAAAAGGTCAATATTAAAAAGGTTTTTGTACCGCTAAAAGTCATTTAAGTTAATATTTCATGGTTATTTAATTATTCCCGTGATTCCAAACTTACTTTAAATCTCGGGTCACAGACTTCACTTCCGCCTTCATCTCCAGTATTATTTTATCTAATCGTACTACTACCGTATTATTGTTATTGCTATTCATATTATTCTTTTTTTTTAATTATTCTTTTATCTTATAGTTACTGGTATTCTCATTGTATTATTTTTATTGCTATTACCTTATTATTTTATGTTGTTATTGTTTTTATTGTATTATAGTTACTGGATTTTCATTATATTATTTTGTTTTTGTTATTGTATAATTTTACTATTGTATTAAAGTTATTGCTATTCTTATCATTACCATTATATTCTTGTTCATTATTTATATATATATATATATTTTTTTTATTATAGTTACTGGCGTTCTCATTCTATTATTAGCATTGCTATATTATCATTATATTACCTTATAATTATTTAATATAGATGATTATTAATACTGTTTTTAGTGCATTATTATATTATTTTGTAATTGCAATTATTAACATTAAAATTACAACATTACTTTTATTACAATTACTACTTTCACGATTATTTTATATCCCTATCAACATATTTATTATTATCAGGGCTCTACACAAACTTATCCAGGTGTGGCACTGGTGTGACAAACTGTCTCTGTTAGTAGAGGGGGTGTACAGCATAGACATGCATGCTAATGAATAGTTGACTTAACTGGCATACAGTAGTTACCGTGTCTCTCTTAACAACCTGCAACGAATTATGTACAAGACGCGCGCATGTGTGATAGATAACAAAACAAACAAAAAAAAATATTAAAATTAGTATAAAAAAAATAACAAACACGTTTATCATGCACATGTCCCATAAAATTAAACCAGGGTAATCACACAGGCTATTTTACTTTGCACCCGCAAATAAACCCCTTCATAACACTATAGAGTACAGAGTATGTACACCTCTTTGTATATCCAACCTTCAAGTATATTGTCATTTGTCAACTGTACTTATGCTCACACATAAATGCATACTTCTAACAGGCACTGTACTAATACAGTAAAAGACAAGAAAAACACAGAAAATACTCCAAAAACACACAAAACTACTACGAAAATAAACAGAAAGACAACAGCATTACACAAAAGTACCCCAAATAACACAAAACAACAACAAAAATACACAAAATAACTCAAAAAAATATAGACAAATACAGGAAATGACAACAAAAATACACAAAAAGAAAAGAGAAACACAAAAAATGACCCTGCAAACCCACAGTACTAACAAACAAGCAAAACGACAACAGATATATACAAAAATTACTCAAAAAAATGTAATACGACAACACAAATACAATATACGACTCCAAAAAACATATATTTTACAGGAAAAATACACAGAAGGACTGTAGACGGGAAAGACAACAACAAACATGCACAGAATGACAGAAAAACACAGAAAATTACTATAAAAACTATTTCTACTTTCCTGTGTTAATGATTCAGATTGGTCTTTATTCTAAATGCTGACATGAATGTTGATAATGTGCGATACAAGTTGCCTTCCTCTGTTCTAGACTTTAATCAAGCATTTAATCAGTCGAGCTTGCATACGACAAATCTTGTGTTTTTGGCCAAACAATGACGGACGTTTATTTTAGGATTTACACAGAAAGATCTGAATGTGGCTGAAATTTGATGTCGAGCAGAGTGAGCTGATATCTCGGGTAATACCAGGAACAAACCAGAACAAAAATGGAGTCAAGAGGATCACTGACCTTTTCTGACAAAGACATACAATAAATCACAGTAGGAAATAAATCTATATTTAAAGTAAATCCAAGAATTTCATCTCTACTTGGTAAAAAAAAGAAAAAAAACAGTATGTTTTTTTTTTTTTGGTTTTGTTTTGGATGTTTTCGCCCTACTGGAGTATCTACAATTTATATCAACATCTACAGACCATGACAGCATTTGCAACATTTTGTAACTCGTCCATGGTTAACGGATTGCATGGTTCTTGGCATCATTTGAACATTGTCAAAAAACATTGTCAAAAAAAAAAAGAAAAGAGAAGTTGGCAAACACTGCCTGAGGCTGTGCAGCTACTGAAAAAGGAAAAAGTGTGATCTTCGACAAAATCTACTGTGGCTCCCTGTAAAGCTACTTTGAATGTAGCAAGAGTTTCCCAATCTGCAATTGTTAAATCCTTGCAGATATATATCTTAATTTGAAAGTCTTTCTACATGCACGAAATATGGAATAGTAGTAACTGTAAACTGTCTGGTTAGATTGTGAGTAATTTCTTCTGTGTTTTAAACTAAAGACAGCTGCACTTAAATTTAAAGTGTGATGAGAGTGCCCATAAGAGGCATAGAGCATAAAAAGAAATGATCTACATAAGATCATTTTCATATGCTTTTGAGTTAGTGAGGCTAAAACTTCCTTCTCGATCAGATATGGGCCACTGGCGGCCCGGGGGCCACATGCGGCCCTCGGTCTCTTATCTAATGTGGACCCTAAGTGAACGTACAAAATGAGAGAAAAATGCACAAAACAAAAGAACAAAAGAAAAAAATCCAAAGAATTACAACATTACAGGAAAATCTAACTAAAAAGCAAGGATGGTCTGTGTGCGTGTGCATGTGTGCGTGTGTGCATGTACAAGACGCGCGTCCTCCTCCGTGCGATAGATAACGCACGGAGGAGATGGCTGGCACACACACACAGTATTTAAAATGAAAATATACTAAATGAGTAAAATAAAACTAAAAACTAAACAATATTTATAAAAAAAACACACAAAATAACAATAGAAATGCACAAAACTACACTAAAAAAAATGATGAGGTTGTCCTCAAAACATGTCAGCATCATTTAATTGTATAAGTCATCATCACATGCATAATATACATAATGACTCCAAAAACTCCAAACCCACAGTACTAACAAACAAGCAAAACGACAACAGATATATACAAAAATTACTCAAAAAAATTTATTACGTCAACACAAATACAATATACGACTCCAAAAAACATATATTTTACAGGAAAAATACACAGAAGGACTGTAGACGGGAAAGACAACAACAAACATGCACAGAATGACAGAAAAACACAGAAAATTACTATAAAAACTCTTTCTACTTTCCTGTGTTAATGCTCAGATTGGTCTTTATTCTAAATGCTGACATGAATGTTGATAATGTGCGATACAAGTTGCCTTCCTCTGTTCTAGACTTTAATCAAGCATTTAATCAGTCGAGCTTGCATACGACAAATCTTGTGTTTTTGGCCAAACAATGACGGACGTTTATTTTAGGATTTACACAGAAAGATCTGAATGTGGCTGAAATTTGATGTCGAGCAGAGTGAGCTGATATCTCGGGTAATACCAGGAACAAACCAGAACAAAAATGGAGTCAAGAGGATCACTGACCTTTTCTGACAAAGACATACAATAAATCACAGTAGGAAATAAATCTATATCCGTCTACGGGACTCTACATTCCAAAATGCAATAGAAAAAACTTTTCCAACAATGTCAATAAACTACGTGTGTACAGTAGATCAAAACAAACTTACTAGCCCAATTACCTTTTTAGTCAAGCCTACAGTATATGAGTTTTGGGAAGTCTGTTGCATTGGGACCGTTTTGCTTTATTACAGGAAGTTGCTGTCAGTGTACCACCTAAACAGCTTATAATTTGAATATGTTTTACGTGAAAAAAAAAAAAAACACAAACAAGCAGTGGCTAAAGATGTAAAACTGGTTATTCCAATTATTGGAAAAGTTTTGTTTCTTACTGCTGCTCTCCTCCAGGAATCACTGTTGTGTCCATGATCACATTTCCATTTGGCCATATGTGAATGGAATAATGAATGGATTGTGGTTGGCTATCAGACTGTGACCACCCGTGACAACAGATGTAGCACAGCCTGAATAATTATTGCCTCAAGGAGCAAATATTTTCACCAGTGTTGTTTATCTATTTGTTTGTTAGCAGGATTGCGCCAAATGTACTTAACCAAAGATAGATATTAGGCCACGGAAGATTCCATTACATTTTGGAGTGGATCCGGATCAATATACTGATTCTGGATCAAATCTCTATCTCTCATAATAAGCGGAATCTCAAAAATCCATATCTCGGTTCAATGGCCACTCTTTACAGAATCTTTACTTGTTTTTTGGGAGGGTTGGTTCCTAAATTACCCAAATTATATTGTGAATCTGTATTGGATGCATTTCACCACAATTCTATAAAAAAATGGATGTGTTCATACATCTGGACCTAATGTATTGTTCTTAATGTGAATAGAAATCTCGTCCAAGCCTTTAAAGTGTGAATGATCATGGGACCATGAACTGTGAATATCTGGCAAAGAGATTTGGCACTTGGCGGAGGTTTGAGCTCTTTTTGCCAATGTGTTTTTTTTTTTTTTTACGAAAAAAAATAAAATGCATAGAAATCCATGAATCAATGATATATTTAAATGAGCATTACGACCAAAACGGTGTGAAAGCTAATAACTAAAATAATGACATTCAAGTATCCTCTTAGAACGGCATAGGTATAGTGCATGAGTATTACCTAAAAGTAGAAACCACACATGGACAACACACAGCTACACACAAAAACAAACACATACACAACTTTACTCATACATTTAACAGAAGTTGGGCTGCATGTCAGAGAAAAGACACCCACACTAAGACAAGCAGAGGAATGGATTTTAACAACCATCTTGTCAAGAGTCAAATTTGTGAATCTCTTCCCTCTTTTTGATTTATTTAAACCACACGCACACGTTGTGCACACACACATAAAACCAGTTTCAAACTGATTTGACTGCTCTGTCGCGTTCAAGTTGACATCCAGTTAGAACCCAAAGTACTTCTAAGTAGTTGAACCACCAAATAATTCAAATGTTCGCCTAAGGACAGAGCGTGTATTGGCCTCTTAGTGACAGCGACGCAAGGACGTTTAGCACTCACACAATACAGCCTCCACTCAGCTCTGTGAATATCAAACAGCCTACAGTTTCGTCACCTGCCCTTTCCTTTGCCTTCGACTTCATACATCACAATGTTGACTGAGCTAGGCCCTTGAAGACAGATATGATATGAAATTACTGTTATACAGTCTTGGGTTTGAATGTCAATGCAGTCGCCCCAAGAGTGTTTCCCTGCTTCTTAAAGACAGGAACTACTATTCTTAGAAACTGTATTTACACATGGGGGGCTTGTGGCATGAATACAAAAATACTTTTTAAAAAAATGATATATATATATATGTGACGTTAGAGTATATGTGTCAAATCATGGCCCTGGGGCTAAATCCGGTTCTTCAGAGCAGTGTTTCTCAAATGGGGGTACGTGTACCCCAAGGGAAACGCAATGGCACTACAGGTGGTACTTGAGAGACAGAGAGAGAGAGAGGAAAATTAACAAATGAAAGCATTAAAAATATAGGATTTTATGTTTTTTTTTAGTTGAAAAATGATAATCACACTAAACATTACCAACAACACACAAAACAACAACAAAGACAAACTAAATGAGAGAAAAATATACTGAACAATAAAAAGATCAGACAACAACAAAATACATAAAATGACAAAAAAAAACAGAATAATGATAGAAATGATCTTGATTAGAACATTGGGAGGGAAATGACTACAAATTATAAAAAAATATTTTATCAGTATATTCTGAGCAAAATGTTGAAGTCAGACAAAGGGGTACTTGGATATAGAAATAAGAGAAAGGGGGTACTTGGGCCAAAAAAGGTTAAGAACCACTGTTTTAGAGCATCCAATTCGTCCCGCAGAAGACAGTAAAAATGACAGAAAACATGAATCATTGTGTAAATGACCGAATAATCCAGTTGTAGATATGTCAAATTCAACAATTTAATGAAACTGTACTATATTTTAGGGGCTTGCAGTTTTCCTTTGTTTACATCACATGAATGCAGTCATTTTTAATTGCAAATTGTGGAAAGAACACTGAAATTTTCCACAAATCTTGTAATTTATTACAAACAAGTCCACAAAATTCCACTAAATTACACAAAAATTGGTTACAAAAACAATCATTTTTTTAAGCAAAGATACGGCAAGAACTGATGTTATAAAGGAGGGCACTTTCTCCACACTTGTCACCAGACCAGCTTAAACTGATTACACAACGCAGACGCACAATATGCACAACTATAACACCACATTGCACTCTCACCTTAAATGGTCGACTCTTCCCCACCCCGACTCCCTCTTCCCTACTCCTTCCCCTGGTGATGGTCACAATTATGCAATAAAACAAATTCATTAATTTAATTGCAATAACAAAACATGCATTGCTGTCACGAAAAGATCGCATTCCATGTCGTGCTGACCTTCGACAGCATGTGCAGACAATGTAAATGAAACAAAAACAAACAATTGTTATTATTCCCACCTAAAATCTGTGGCCCACTTGAGATCAAACTGGTCCATATTTGGCCCCTGAACTAAAGGGAGATTGACACCGCTGCGTTAGAGCATAACAGCCAGATCATTATCAAAAACTGTAATTCTATATCTACGTTACAGCAGTTTATCAAAAATGCTAAATTAATTCCTGCCTCTTTAGCGTGTTAAGCTTTCTTTTCAAATTGGAAAGATTGCAGCTTCGCGTCACGCTGAGTGAAACTGTGTGAGCTGCTAAAAAAGAAGCTCGCACCAAAGCGCAATAGGATTGGAAATAATTATTTCTGCTTACTTGATAAGGAAAACTCCTCATGACCACTGCTGATCTCCAATAGTCAGGCTGTGCGACAACAGCATTCACTAATTATTTACAGCAGTTGACTTTGGTTAACTAGTGTAAAGTTTAATTTAGAAAAGTAAAAGTAAAGTTTAACTTGTTGTGCATTGTGAGGAAAATAATAGTAAAGTAAAAATAAATATGGTTGAGCTTGTATGAAAGTAACAGTTATTTAAAAGGGTTATTTTAAAAATAACAACAAAAAATGATTTGATGATATATATATATATTTTTTGTATTAAAAAAAATGTAATATTTTTTTTATTGCTTTATTGCTTCATTTTTTTAATTATTATGTTTAATTTATTTAGTTAGCTATTTAAAAACCTATTCAACAGGAAATTATTTTGAACATTTAAAACATTACATGAAAAATGCAGCCGCATTAGAAGAAGTTATAATTACTACTTTTGTCTGGACAACAATAACAGGATTGTTTCCAAACTACAGGATGTGTTACAAGACTAAATGATCTGTAAAATTGTTGTTATTTTGACACATGACAAAATAAACACAACATTTTAATCCAAAAAAAACCCACATTACTTTCATACCAGTTCTCCTCTACTCCTGCTTCTCGTTTACAAGTTCCACTGCATTAAATATAAAGTTTAGAGAAACAGTTTGTTGAGGCACCAAATGTTGGTTCACTTTCACTCTGCACTGCTTTCTCAAAACTTCAACATTTACCGAAAAGTAAAAAGTAGTGGATATCAAGAGCGGGCCCTGCTTTTTAATCTGTGTTAACTCTGCAATCCCTGAGCAGAATAAGCAAGATGCAAGTGGAAAAGATGGAAAATGATGGAAAACAGAAAGCAGTGGAGACTTTGCAGATGATAAAATGTATAAAAAAAATAAAGCTGCTGCTGCTGGTCTACTGCCATGTTTCTGCTCTGCTGCTGCTCTGTGAAGATAGTATCAACCCACCAAGACAGCAACTAATTACAGAAAAATGCTGCACTCTGGTCAATGAGAAGCAGAGCTGCTGAAAAAAAATGACTATCATATTTGGAAATATCATTATCATTTAACTCTGAGAGCTCAAACTAATTCTGAAAATAATAAATACCCCTTAGTGGAGCAACATAAGACAGAAACATTTGATTTGGATGCAATTCTGCGTTTACTTATCAGCTCCTTGGATACGCATACAATGAATGCATTGGTAGTTCCAACACTGAAAACAATGAAGAATAGGTTTACTAAAGGAAATGTCATTTCAACTATTTTTTACCAATTGTTCCTTAACTCATTCACTGCCAGCCCTTTTAAGAGCAGCCAACCCCCTATTGTCAGGCGTTTTACATGATTTTCACTGATTTTTTTAATAATCATAGAATATTCTGTACTATGACAATCTGCAATCTACTGAAAGATTAGACTCTAGTTTCATCAGAAAAAATAATTTTGTAATCAGCAGTTGAATAGAGGCAAGATTCACACAAATCACAAGTTTGTGACAAAAAGCTGAGAAAAATGCCTTTTTCTGAAAACATGTATTAGTAACTTGGGTCACCAATACATGTTTTTTGCTTTAAGGACACTGCAACATTAGTTTCCTTCTATAAAACTACAAAAACAACATTGAGGCCGGGCTTTTGATAGCAAAATTATTATTATTTTGCTATCTCGGTCAGAATTGAGTGGATTTCTTACTGTATTTTGGCTGTCGTCCAAGTCTCTCCCCTTGTCATTCTCCCCACACGCAACTTCCTCCTTCTCCCGAACATGCCGAGTGACACCGCTAGCCCCGTTTTTTGATCGTTTTCTCTCACCATCACGACACTCTCAATAGTCCACTTAGTTCCATACATTCTCTGGTCGAGTATGCGCTGCTGTGAACTTCAGCATCAACTCTCGTAGCGCCATTTTCTGTCTTGCAAACTCCTTTCCTCTCCCTCTGACTGGGGGTTCCTACTGGATACGTCTCCGCTGCGCCACGGCACCGATACGGTTTTTCCCCGCCGTCCGCTAATCCCCACCGGTTGCGTTTTGAGTGCGCCGCGGTGCACTCCGGTTGGACAACTGTGACGTCACGAGACAGAGCAGTTCTCGCAATATTTATATAATTGCACGAGAACGCGGTTAAATGTATGTGTTATAAATGCAACAATGAACAGATAAACAGGTCAGTGTTCCTAACGAAGGAGAACAAGAAGGTTGGACTCTCGGGATTTGTCATCGCCACATTTTTTATCAACAGTCAACAGAGAAGAGATAAAACTGCACCAGTAAAACATGAACTAAATCAAAGTTGCTGCAGTATACAGTGCAGTTACAGTATGAGAGGAAACAAAATAGTGAAAGTGATTTTGATTTTACACATTATGACATTTTGGTGATGTTGTTACTTGATATATAATCTTAAGTGTTTTATTTTGAAAAGTAACCCAATATTTTATTGCAGAGTACGTGCTTAATTTCCTGTTTAGCGTCATTTGCTCTGTGCTGATTGATGCGGAGGGCACCGGTCTACCGCAGCTGGGAAAGAGCAGACACGCACCGCAGCAGACCCGGTGGAAATTAACACATAGACTAAAGTGGAAATCAGCTCCGGTGGTGCGGCGGCAAGACAAACAAAAATCTACATTGTGCCTATTGAATAATTAAGGAACAATTGGTAAAGATTTTATAATTTTTTGACACTGGAGTGCATGGACCATTTGTGAAATGACATGGAATGACCCAAATCAATATTTTTAGCACATGAAAGAAAACACCCAAATGACCATGGATCCACTTAGCATGAAAAACTGTCGATGACAGGATTTACTTTACCAGGTATCTGTGTCTGCTACAGCCTGCATGACTGGTGTGGGATTTTTGGGGCCGATGCCAATATTAAATCAGGGTTTAACAAAGAACAAGAACACATGAACACAAATTTTTATTATACCCCAAATATGATTCAAGACAAATAATCAAAGCACTACTAGATTAAAATGAAGAACTTTAATTAGTAACACTGTAAATATAATGACAGTAAAATCACTGATAAATAAGGAAAAGCAAACTTTTGCAAAACTGTATTTACGGAATACAATGTAAATAAAATATTCTGCAATAAAGCTGCTCAAATCTCAAACAGTGAACATGGATACATCTAAAAAGGCCAAATGTAACTAAACATTAAACTAGTGCACTATTGATAGTGTTGTAACTTTGTAAGCATTACTGCCAATCCAGTCCCTGCAATGATACGACCAAACGGAGCCTAATGTTCAGGCGTTTTATGGGTAAAGAAATAAACTAAAACTCAATAGTGTGTTTTTGTTGGAATGTAATTGAGCCAAAAGCAGTGACTCAAAGTTTGCCCTGTTTGGCTGTTTACTGTAGTTCTCGTCTACAAACCACTTATAAAGTCTGTTTTTTTTTTTTTTTTGGGTTTAAAATAACTACAGATTTTTTTAATGTAAATGATTAATTAAGGTCTAAACAAATCTCACTGTTTTTCTTATGAACCTTTTCAACTAAGATTCATAAATACATCTTAGTTAACTAGTTAACATCAAATCTAAAATATTACCAAATACATTATTAAAACACATTTCTATCAACAGCTAAAATGTCTGTTGTTTTAATTAACTCATTCATTGCCATCCATTTACAGAATTTCTACCCCCCCCACCCCCCCAACAGAATATTTTGTACTATGACAATCTGAAATCTGAAACCAGATTCTGAAAGATTAGAGTCTCTACTTTGATCAGTTAGCTTGTATTGTTCTTCTGTAATCAGCAGTTGAATAGAGGCAAATTTCACACAAATTGCCAGTTTCTGACAAAAAGCTGAGAAAAAAAGCTTTTTCTGAAAAATCCTTTCTGTGACTTTGAAACTAATATTTTTTTTTGCTTTCGTGACACCTCAACATTGGATTCCTTCTACAAAACAACAAAAACAACACGGAGACCGGGCTTTTGATGGCAGCATTATTATTATTTTGTTATCTGTGTCAGAGTTGAATGGATTTCTTACTGTTTTTTGGCCTTGCTCCAAGTCTCTCCCCCCATCCGTTCCCCCACACGCCACTTCCTGCTCCTCCCGGACATGCTGAGTCGACCCGCTTGCCCCGGTTTGTTGATTGTTTTGTCTCACGTTCCCCATACTCTCAATAGTTCAGTTAGTTCCACAGCTTCACTGCCTTCTATCATAGCGCCATGTTCTGCTTTGTCCCTGTGTGTGCCTCCCCATGGATGGTGATAATCGTGGCTAATCTCTCATCTGAAGGTGCACTGCTGCCACCTACATGCCTCCAGTTGGTCACTACATCATAGTACAAGCCTGATATTCACAGAAGAACTCCGTCACACTGTCTCCTAGCAACCCCAGCCGAAAAACACAATTGACGCATATATGCGTCAATGGCAGTGAGTGAGTTCAAAAAAAACAATTAAGAAAAAACAAGGATGAAAATTTAGGATGTGATTATGACATTTGTTTAAAATTAGTTAAACTGATGTTTCACTCCCTAAATTTTTTAGTTTAAAAAAAAAAAACATCACAAAAAATCACGACAAACAATTACTTTTTAGCTTCTTTTCTTCAAGGATTCTAGCTCTAACATTAATAATGTTATCAATACTTGCTTTTCTTACATAATAAATGTGCATTTTCTGGGTTTAAATATGCGGTACAAGGTAATGAAAGATAGAACAGTGTGTAAAAAAAGCTGTGTTTGTATTTTATGGAGGTTCTTTCCTTATTAATGATGTACATCTGCTTAACCCTAACATTTCCAAATGTCACTTTATTAGCGCGGCGCCCTCCAGGATTGTCCTTTACCAGCGTCTCCATAGATGGAGTACCATAGTTCTGCTGAATGGATCTGGTCACTTGCTTTAAGTATTAAAGCATTTAAACGCACTAAAGCAGCAATGCATCTATAACTGCACAAATGCCAACAACCCTCACGGCTTCTAATTAAAATCAGATCTTTATTTCTCATTAATTAATGCGTCCTGAAAATGATGTACAGTGCTTTTGGTAGTTGTGCTGCAGAAAGGACAAAGATACTCATCATCAACCTTGGTGCAAATTCACCCTGCATCTGCTAAAGGCCATTTCAAATAAGCTCCATCTGACACAGAGAAGAAAAAAATTTGTATTCTCGTATATATATTTTTTTCATTTCTGTTTCATTTCGGTTACGTCCTTGACGACCTCTGAGCTTTTAATCTACTGAACTACTTTCATGCTTCATTTATACTTTGCTGCCTTACCGTAAGGTGATGCTGTGTTTATAACAAAGAACTACATCTAAAAACTGTGATTTTACTGGATTATGTATCCTGTAACACAGTGATTCTCAAACTTTTTGGTCCAAGTACCCCCTTTCTCTTACTTTTAAATGCAAGTACCCCCTTGTGTCTGACTATAACATTTTGCTCATAATTCTGAGAAAAAAAACAACCAGAGCATAATGATGGAATGAATGAGCGATAACACACATATTAAAGAATCTCATTTTGTAAATAAATGGAATGAAACAGGATTTAGTGCCTCCTGAATAGATTTATTCCTATAGTTTGTCTGTTCTTTTTATTAGTCAGCATATTTTTCTCTTGATTTGTGTGTTTTTGTTGATGTTTTTGTGTGTCGTTGGTATTATTTGAATTATTCTATCTCAGTGTGTGTGTTTTTGGTTGTATTTATGTCGTGTATGTTTCTATTACTTTTCGTGTATTTTGTGGTGATCTTGTATATTTTTCTCTCATTTAGTGTGTCTTTGTGGTCATTTTGTGTGCTGCTGGTAATGGTAAGTGTTTTTCTCTCTTTGTGCGTGTGTTTTTGGTGTCATTTTGTTGTTTTTTGTCAATTCTTTTTATTATTCAGTACATTTTTCTCTTTTTTATTTAATTTTATTTATTTTTTTGGTCGTTTTGTGAGTTTCTGGTAATATTCAGTGTGATTTTCATTTTTTACTTTATAAAACCCATATTTTTAATGCTGTCATTTGTTAATGTTTCTCCCTCTCTCTCACTGCAGTGCCATCACGTATCCCTAAGAGTACACGTACCCCCATTTGAGAAACGCTGCTGTAACACACTGAATGGACGCCATGGTCACATATATTTGTGAATTATGTATACACAGTTACTGAGCTTGCGATTCACTCACTCACTCATCCGGATTAAAAACTCGCGTTCGAAAGAAGCAAAAGATGTATCTGTGCATTCCTAGCACCAGTGTCTGCAGAGAGAACATTCTCTCCTACAGAAGACACAGTAACTTAACGACGGAACATGATGACCAGCTCCTTTTTCTTACATAAAAATTATAAAGTTTATAATTTTAAAACTGCAGAAAGCAATGATGATTTGTAGCTGCACATTTGCTTCTGCACTTATTTGTTGTAGCATGATTTATTTATTCATTGTGTTGCTTTATTCGTTCACTTTTTATTTAAAACCCCAAAACAAAAACGTTTAGTTTCTTGTAGGAATGATGCTGCTCATTTAACTTTTGTTTGGAAGTCTTTATTTTTACTAAATAAGATAGCTTTTGTGTTATATCAGATTGAATTACACAGAAAAAGTTAATATTTTTCTTTTATAACATGAATACTGTTGGATTTGGTGACATGAAATTGAAATAAATAAAATATGATGATACATTGGTTACTTTAATTAATGGATAACTAGATGAAATAGCCCCAAAGTGAGGAGAAAACAAAAAATGTATAAATATTGTGATAATCATTGAATAATCCAATCGTAGCACCCTGAATCGTAATCAAATCGAATCGTGAGGTTCCTTAGATGGCACATCCCAAAGTTATTTTTAGAACAAAGTGATTGTAATTGTAATAGGACAAAAGTTGGATAGAAAAACAATATATTTGGTGTTGCGTTTTCAGAATGAACACAGAATGTGCTACAAACAACAGGTTTATTTTTAGGGATTATATGAATAATTTGCTGTCTAAATAATGAATGAAATGCAAATGCAAATCAAGTATTACTCACTATTGATAATTGATATGGTATTGCCTTTGTTTTTCCTTGTTGATAGTCTAACATAAAGCCATGCCGTCTCTTTCCCAAACTATAAGAAAACTGTCACACAGACAGAAATGTCGCTGTTTAACGTCTGATAACGGGTAGTTCTCATGAAATGTCAAAATCATTCTGGTCAAAGGTATTATTCAATGTAAAAATTGTGGCATGAATATATTCATATACAGTTTGTATGAAAAAAAGGGATTAAATAGAGTGGCAAACAAAACTGATAACATGCTTTATTGAATATATGATCTGAAAGTGACATTTCTATTCCTGGGTGCTGCTCAGAAAGGATGGAGCTATCACTACAGTGCAGAATATAGCAACATGTTCAGTCAGCTGTGGCCAGGACTAATGTGATCTTTCTCTTACATTCACTTCCCTTTGGAAGAGGCAACCATATGTGGAAAGTGAACGGCCAAGTGCATCTGGAAATCACACTGCTGAATAAGGAAATGCAAGACTTTTTGAGTTGGTGGATTTTCTTTAGCTCTATTTCTTAATTTTATGCCCAACTACCTTTCCTAGAGAGAATGTCTGTTCCATGTCCTTCTTTAAAAGAAAAGAAATAGCCTAATATGATGACAAATCATCCACACACAGACAGACCAAATCAAAGTGTCTCACATAAATCACTATACCTGAAACAGATATGGCAATAGTGTTGGGAACGTTACTTTAAAAAAGTAATTAGTTACAGTTACTCACTACTTGTTCAAAAAAGTAACTGCGTTAGTAACTGAATTACTCTATAATAAAAGTAACTCATTACCAAGGAAAGTAACTATTTGCGTTACTTTCCTTACTTTCCAATCTTAATCGCTCACCTTGTTTTTCACCCACCTCCTCACTATAGCTGAGTAAGAAGCCGGGGTTGCTTTCTTCAATCAATGCATGTAATGCACCGCATTTAACATTAAAAAGTAATTAGTTAGATTACCCCGTTACTGAAAAACAAACGCCGTTACATAACGCCGCTATTTTAAACGCCGTTATTCCAAACACTAAACAATAATCTATTTACTTGTTTTTACATATCGTTTTAGAAAAAAATCAGGCAAAAATTGCAAAACGACACAGACTGAAGTCTCACCTACAGGTTTTGGCCCAAAATCATGCATTTCCATGATCTTTTTTTCCTGTAAACAAGGGATTTGAGCACTATATAAATCCAATCCAATACATTATTATTATTATTATTATTATTATTATTATTATTATTAAGTGACTTGTAAAGAGTCCCTGCGATGGACTGGCATCCTGTCCAGGGTGTATCCCTGCCTAGCGCCCAGTGTAAGCCGGAGATAGGCACCGGCAGACCCCCGCGACCCTGAAATACATACAAGAACAAGCGGGTCTGAAAATGGATGGATGGATGGATGGATGGATGGATGGATGGATGGATGGACTTGTAAAGAGTACTAATATATCCTTCTCATGACGTGCAGTCAGGATAGGCAAGATAGGCAGTGCCTACTCAAAAATAATCAGGCTCTAAGTATAGCTAGATTTATGAACTCTAAAACTGAAAAAATAACCTGCATTCAATGCTGTTTTGGTGCCGTACATTACGTTTAATCTGATTGGTCAGCTATGATGTGATGCGTTTGATTGTTGTCTGGTCATTTCATTTTTTGTAGTTTCAGAGATGGAACAAATTATTTTTATTATTTTTTAAACCTACTATAAATAAAAGTACTGATTTAGAAATATACTCAAAAAAGTACAAGTACCCATAAAAGCTTTCACCTGTGTTGGCTAGTATGCAATGGTACTTGCTAATTTGTTAGCACCTTAGCACACGCTGCCATTGTGACAATGTGTGCTCTACTTATTAATTATAATTATATAATTTTATTATAATTTTATCTAGTGCTTTTCAGAAAACTCAGAAACTTTACAATGAAAGTACAGATGAGTACATGTAATAATAAAAGTTTTACTGCTAAAAGTTTTACAGTTTTGAATGTCTTGAGGGAGTGAATAGCCAGTAATGACATTGCATAATGCCCATTGTCCACTGGTTTGTAACTGCTGCATATCTTCTGCATAACAGCAACAAAGCTGATACATTTCCGTTAAAGCCAACGTGTCAGTTTGGACTGCATGCGTATGTGGTAACTGCTGCGAAACGACTGTCATGCCAGAGCCCTCCGCAACAGATATATTTGCTGGTCGCTGAAGCTGTGTTGCATACATTCTGCAAAGAGAAGCCGGAACAGGACAGGAAGTAGTGCACAGACAGAATAAAATACCGTATCTGGTTTATTTCCCAAATAAAATACTCTGCGTTCAAGGCAGCTCGTATTTCCAGCCATTTTCCAGCATGTTTGCTCCTTTTTAGGGTGGCGGGAGTCTGCTGGAGCCTATATCCAGCTTTCTTCATGTACTAGGCGGGGCTACACCCACAACAGGGCGGCAGTGGATCGTATTTCACATAAATATTGACCTTATTAATGGTTGAATCACAATCATCTCTACAAAGGCGAAAGATCTACTGGGCAGGACAGAGTGGATTTATTTTAGGACACACTGAACTGTTTGTAAGGCTTTGTGCTTGTGTTTATTAAACTACAACTCACTATATTGCATGATGAGCATGAATTAAAGAGGTCTCCTGTCCGTAGGAGCCACTACAGTTCCGGTGGGGAACGATGGACAGCATTTGGTGGAAATCTGGTGTTATACGTCTGAAGCATAGAAATATAGAATTAATAAGAGTTGACTAAATTAACCTTATTTTGGCATATTCCATGGCAGGATTTTAGGAAGTATAATAGCCAGTAGAAGTGGCTTGGTTGGTTGTAAATAATGTCTGTATCTTTTATTGTCATTAAATAAATGTATGAGGACTACGGATGGAACGTAGCTAATGGCTAAATCTGGCACATTTACACAAAGTATTACACTAGTGTTCATTAATGTGCACTGTCTTCTCCAAATAAACAAGTAAAGTAATGACAATAAATCTTGAAAGTTGATGAAAAAAATATTATATGAAACTAAATTAGGGAAAATTTAAAACTGAGAATCAGAGGCTGACGTACACACGTACTGTGCATGAATTTGGTCGGCCTATTTTAGTTTGAGTATTACCTTTTATTTTGTCATTACCATCCTCAACTCAAGAGTGAATTCAAAGTCATGACAAAATCTCAGGAAGAGATTTCTTGGCTGCCAGTCCACTAGTTTCAAACTTCAACAGAACTCCAGGCTGTTTTCCACCTACTCTCCCATGCCTTGAATCAGCATGTCTTCCTGCTGTTCCAAAGTTTGATGAAGTACCATCCAGTGGGAGTATTCAGTACAAACGTGAGCCATGGCCGATGGCTGACTTTGCTCTGCTGCATCACATCACAAGTCTCTGCCTAAGCGTCTTTTTTTTTCACCCTAATCCCACCTGATATTCATCACTTTCATTACAGTTTGGAATGAGTGGCCTGATAAACACACCAGATAAATGAGTTTATGAGCCTGTAGGGCTTATTGTTGTAAGGCCCACCAGCAGGATGGAGGCAAAAAACTTTGATTCCAACTGGGATAATGATACCAGCCAATAAAAAAGCAGCAAACATACATTTGATCAGTGATTTTCCACCCCTGAGATGTGGTCAGGAGTGCAGCAGAATGTGTCCAATAAAAATTCAGAGGATTTGCATTGGTTTTGACAACGTGCTGCTTAAATACCCATCCTGGGAGGCAGGGGCAGTAGATAACAAAATTATAATTACCTTGTTGACTCTAGCTCCTCCCCTGCAGCTGTTAGACCAATCACAGTGTCCAATTAAGTAGGCTCATTTGTTGTCATCAGGGTTGGGGTCAATTACATTTTTAAATGACAATTACGTCTTCAATTATGAATGTTCAATTATAACTCAATTATGACTACAGTGACTGGTATTTTTTCCAATTACAATTGAATTACAAGTATTATTTTTCCCTTGAAAGTGATCTACAATTATGTTCTTGATTAATGAAGTTCAATTACAATAAATCACAATTACTGCACCGGAAATAAATAAGTTCGTAAAGAGTAACCTTCCTCTTGTGTTAGCTTTCTGTTAGCCTCTCTTATGATAATGGGTTGGTTTTGACCCATGTCCTAAATCAGCTATAAAATACTTATTAAAAATATTATCAATGATCTAATTTGTTTATCATCTCTTAGTTACCTTGTTAGGTTTCCTTATCCATGACAATATAGGTATTCATGTTTTTGGTGTTGGCGTATGAACCATTTTTGTGTCAGTATAGGGCTGGGCGATATATCGAGATTCCTATTTTGGCGATATAGAAAACTATAATATTTCTTATGTCATATGAAACAAAATACTAGTTTTAGAGGTCGCTGCTTTTACTCCTCAGAACAACATGTAAAGCTCAGTTAGATGGATTAATGAGTGCACATATTGTCCAGCTGTTTGTTAATAAATGAGCCTGTGCAGCATTTTGCATCTGCAATTTATTTTAAAATACAAGGGATACTGGAGCTTGGTTGGGCGGGTGGGACGGCTCGTAATGGGTGCCAGAAAATTTCCCTTATTTTCAAATCCAAAACTTGACAGGTATGGATTAAGCTACTATGTGTCACTTTATAACTTTAAAAACTGGATTATTTTTTTCTTTGTGACTTCAGAATGCAAACAAACATCTACAGAACCTTCCAATATGGCAGAGGTTTTAAAAAAAACACTAAAGCACAAGTTGCATCTGTAATTCATTAAAACATATAAAAGCAAAGAAATAGTGACAGGAAAAGGTGGAAGGCAAGGCAAATTTATTTGTATAGCGCATTTCATACTCAAGGCAACTCAATGTGCTTTACATGTCTGATTCTAGCAAATAAGGTATTGAAACATTCCCTCATTTTTAGCTCATGCATTTTTTGTTCCATTGTAACAATGACGGTATTGAAATGCTCAGATAATCTTTTCAGTATTTTGATAACTGTATAACTTGTGGATATTGAAAAATGCCAAGTTTTGCATTAATATATATCAATAATTTCTATGACATTTAAGTACTGCGTATAATAAGTCATTCATAAAATATTACGTTTGAATCTGAACACATTTCCTTGAAATTGTACAATTTTGAAGATTTTTATGTAATTCATTGATAGAAAAACACTTAATAATGCATAATAATATGTGTTTTTACAAACACAATTCACAGGAGGAACACAATAGAGAGATTTTACTCTTCTGAATATATATTGAAAAGGAAAAGAAGCAGCACAACAATAACAACAACAACAACAACAACATGTCTGCTGTGTAACGTCTCACTGAATTTGAAGCCATCCAAACAAATGAGTAAATGTACAATTATCTGACAGCTTTCTAGACACTTACAGCAGTAACTATCTACGTATTTCATATAATCCTCCATTATAGCATCATCATCATCATCATCATCATCATCATCATCACTCTCCTTGTTTCTTTCTGCGTTTCAAAAACAGTAGGATATGTCAATATATAAGGCCTTTTTTTTCATTCGTCCTGGTTGAGCCCGTAATCAGAAGTTTAAATTGCTTGAACTGTTTTTTGTAGTTGGAACATCCTTTCTTTCGTCCAAAAATAGATCTCAGCCATAAAAGCAGAAGATTGGCCCATTTTCCAGGTTGGTTTTTTTTCCTTCTTATGCCGTACTGCTCTCGTGGCAGTGTGGAGGTCATACCCGTCATTACGTTTACAGTGTCTGTTGCATTGTGGGAGACAAATGCCCTGTGGTCACACCATAAGGCTAAGACCAGCAGGCAACAAGTTACTATGAATGTACACCACACCCCACTCCAAAGATGTTTGGGTGTTAAATGGTCTTTGCTTTTCAAAATCTGAGTCTCTGAAAATAATTTTGTAATTTGGCTAAATAAAGTATTTTACCAGTAAAAGCAGAAAGCCAGCGTGTCAGCTAATAAGGAGTGTGTGGTAATTGCATACCTGTACCTTCAAAATCAAATAAGTTGTTCCAAAATATCTTTGATTTGCTAAATTGAAGTTGAAATATCCAGCAGCACTCCTGACTTATCTTCTGCAGCGAAACGTCTTATAGCTTTTACGACTCTCCTGGCCAGACGTGCCATTCTTCTTCAATGGAAGCACAAGCCACCCCCCCATCGCACAATAGGTGGGTCCGGGACGTCTTAGTCTGCGTCCGTCTTGAGAAGTTACGATATTCTTTAAAGGGATTTCTCGAAGCCTTTCGGGAGATCTGGAATCCCTTGCTGAGTCATGTGAAAAATATTGACCTAACCCCTGAAGTTAGTGATGTGACCCTTTGAGGTGTCTCTCTTTGCCTCTTTTTCCATTATTTTGTGGTGTGTGGTTTATTTATTAATTTATTTTAATTTTTTTTAAATGTATTTATTTTTTCCCTCTTTTCTTAATTTCTTCTTATTTTATTTGTTTTTTTTTGTGTGTGTGTGTGTGTGTGTGTGTGTGTGTGTGTGTGTGTGTGTGTGTGTGTGTGTGTGTGTGTGTGTGTGTGTGTGTGTGTGTGTGTGTGTGGTGCTGTGTTCTGGTGGCCAATAAGGGGTGGGGAGGGGGGTGGGGGGCTTGGGCTCAAGGGGATTAAACTACAGACACTTTACCTTATCGTTTAGACATTGTGTCAGGCTGTCAGTGTTTTGCTTTCGCCAACCTTTTGCCTTGACTCCTGTAATTTTGTTTGGCTTCACTTGTAAATGGTTTTTTTTTTTTGTCACTTTGCTGTGATGCCTATTGTTTGTCTGTTGAAAAATCTAATAAACACATTTTGGAAAAAAAAACAAAACAAAACGCATTGACCTTCTTTTGGTACGCAGTCTTTTGATTGGTGTGTGATCAGTGCTTAGCAACGGTACCAGTTACCAGTTTAACTTGTAGCTCCAGAGCTGAAGCAGAAAAGCTTTGGGGGGGGGGGGGGGGACCCTAACTAACCTTTCCTTCAGCTAAAGTGTAATCAGAACGCACAATGCTGTGTTGGTACACTAGCACTAACACTCTGTAGAGCTCTCACTAAACATAACTTCCTGTTCCGACTGTCCTCTCCATCATTCTCTTAGACTGTGTGACGCTCCACCACTCAGCCGGTCACTTCATACACTGTTCATGAGGACCTATTAACGAAGCTCCACACTCATCACAGCTCAGAGGAGAGAGAGCACGGATTGAACTGGATTGACTCCCAGACACGGCTCGTTTGTTAAAAGCACATTGTTACGAGGTTGCGAACACAAAAGGTGGAGAAGCAAACTGACACATGATGAACTTGCACATTCTCTCTGTGGTGTGAACAAGTTGGTTTAGATTCAAATAAAGGAACCCCTTAGTCGGCATTAATAAAACTAAATACATTTAGTGATAATATAGAACATAAGTTTGTGCTCTTTTGTTACTCACCAAGTCAAAACAAACACTCATGGCTGTGCAAAACAATAAAAAAAATAGTTTATATAAGGTGCATAATCACTTTATATAAAACTACTGAGTGCTACAATGCTAGTGCAAGATGATTGTGTGAGTTCCATAAATAAGTTGTATATAAATAGTTTAACAGTTTATTATTAAATTCTTAATACAAAGTGACTAGTTTTCAACTCCATCTCTGTTCTTGTCTTGTCATTCAAACAAGCAGCCATTATAAAATAGTCATGTTATTAAGATATAAAACTATATAAATAAATAAAATAAATAATAATAATAATAATAATAATAATAATAATAATAATAATAATAATAATAATAATAATAATAATAATAATAATAGGCAGCACTATAAAACAATCTAAAAACCAACCTGTAGAACTCTAATATTAGGCAAAGTGTTGAAGATTTATCTGGTAACATTAGAAATGATATTAGAAAAACTTACAAAGATATAATTAATGATAAGCTCAGTGATCAAGTGTTTTCCAAATAATAGATCCTGATCCAAAAGAAACTCCTAAAAAAAATAAAATAAAAAACTGTCATTAGTTAAAATGATAGATTTTTGTATGAAAATTTGTTTAGTAAGTTGTTGCTTTAAGAATAAGCAGTTCATACTTAGCGTACGGTTAAGTTTGGCCTTGACCTGTTAAGAATTGAGAACCATTTATTAAACAGATGTATTGATTGATCGATTGATTGATTGATTGATCGATTGACACAACAGCAGTGTATTTTCCACAATGAGAAAGTAATAATAGTACTTTATTTGTATACATTAATCTTCTTATAATATACACCTATTACCTATTACATCTATATTATTATACAATTCATGTTATTCACCATACATTTATCTGTCCAGACATACAAATATACATAAGTATACTGTATATACCACTATTTATAATGTTTTCCATATAACACTTGCGCTTTGAGAAGATACATTTTATATATTTATGTTTAAACTGATTTAAATTCTTCATACTTTGTTTTTAATTGAACTCTTGTGAAATTCCTCAATCGCCTTTTTAATGTAACAATTCTTATAATTCCTTGTCTTTGGGCGATAAAGACTTATTCATGCATTAACAATATTCACATCCAGACTATTCTACACATTTATTTAAATCTCCATTCAGCTGTTCAGAGTAAAACAAAGGAGTTCATGTTTAAGCTGTATAGTTAATCTTAAAAATCTCTAAATGTAAAGGAATATTATGTGTTATGTTGCTAAACTATGTGGCTAAACATACATAATTAAAAGCTGGGGTTAAAAATGAATCCCGGACAAGCCCCCATTAATATGTTATGGCTAGCTCAACACCGAACGTATCAATAAAAGAAATAGAACCAGGAAACATCAATACAACAACTTCAATACAAAAACATGACCAAAACAAAAACATCCAAACACCAGAAGTAAAGATACATGGAAAAAAAAGATGCAGAGCTGAAAAAAATTAGGCTCTTTTATGTTGATAAAATACACAATCTTATAATATTCTTATGGTCAGAAAAGCATACTCCAAAATGATGACGTAAATAATCTCATGCTAAAAATAGCATCAAAAAAAGACATTTTGTTTTGTTAAAGGAGTTCTGAGAATAAAGCTCTTACATCTACCGGTAATAATGCCGCAAAGCCTCATAATAATACAATATGATGCAATTGAAACCATTTTCTGAACATTGTTATCTCAGAACTGTTGTGTCCAATAATAGTCTGCGTCGCAATTTGAAAAACAAGAATGTTCATTTAAATGATGCCTTAATGTGACATCAAGCGTTTTGTGAAATGTATTTTTTATCCATTTATTTCGTTTTGAAACGTGAAGATGACAAATTAAAAAATAAATAAATAAAAAAATATAATGGTAGATGAAACTCCCTAAACTGATTTAACTTTTTTGTGAAAAGGTCAATGCTAACATACCACAACCACTTCTTTAAATCGATTTTCAAATGTCGCTAATGCAGAAAAATACGAAAATGTAATATACAGTATGTTCAAATGCTTCCACTTTCTTTAGTAGAATGACCAAAGGTCATCCCTTCACTCAACAACTTCAATAAAATGTTTGCACCTTAAAAATAATGGAGATAAACTGAAGCAAAGTGGCCAATTTCTCAGCAGATTTATTATCAGCAGATTTCCTTGCCTTGTATTAGTGTGACTACTATAGTTTTACACTAACAGATGTTATCATGCTTAACACATGCATGCAAAAGATCATCATTATGACAGCGAAGGCTTCTCTTTTCTTTCACATTGCATGGCAACGACTCTCCAGAACACGTGCACAAAGCATTAACAATGTCTATAAAGTAACTCTAGTAAAACAGAAGAATGCATTATGCACGACTTGCTTTTAACAAAGTGACAATGTGACATGCTTAACAAGCAAACACAAAGCCCAGCTATTAGATAGAGCTCATATGTACAAAGCAGAGGAGGAAGAAGCCGTGTCGCATCTTCTAAAAATAAGAACACCTCACTAACAGCATTGTGCCTGGACTGCAACAAAACCAAGTGAAAGTGAAATCCTCATCAATTATTTCTCAATAATGTCGGTGACGTATGGAAATGACAGAAATGAGAGAAAGAACACACAGTCGTGTCTAATAATCAATGTATGCTGTCACAGAAAAACTTCTCCATTTCACAGGTCAGGATTTCCTGAATGGTTTCCATCATTATCTACTTTAGTGTTTCTCAAATGGGGGTACGTGTACTCCTAGGGGTACGCGATGGCACTACATGGGGCACTTGAGAGAATGAGAGAGAGCGAAAGGAAAATAAACACAAAGTGATAGTTTTGGTCCCACGCATGACATTACCGAAAATGATTAAAACAAATAAAAAAAACTTGGGGCGAGGTGATATGGACCAAAACTCATAACTCAATATTTTTTTCAGAAAATGGCGATATACGATATGAATCTCGATATTTTCAATTCAAATAAAGTCAGACCTGGGTTATATTTGCTAATGTCAATTATGTCTGCACATGTGCCACTTTTGGCTTTTTCTCCTCTAAGGGACAGCATGTGTGAGTGAGTTTAGGAGAAGGTCTGGGTTAGGATGCACTCAGCAATTTATCTAACTGTGCTTTTAATGCTGTATTTTAATAGAAAATACATATATTAATGTAGGCAATATTGTAATTTTCTATATCGTCAATATTTGAAAACTTATTGATATATCTTGAATCTGAATATATTGTCCAGCCCTATAAAAGCTATACAATTATTCAGGAGACACTATCATTATCTACATTAGTGTTCAAATGGGGGTATGTGTACCCCAAGGGGTATGCAATGGCACTACAGGGGCTACTTGAGAGAGAGAGAGAGAGAGAGAGAGAGAGAGAGAGAGAGAGAGAGAGAGAGAGAGAGAGAGAGAGAAAGAGAGAGAGAGAGAGAGAGAGAGAGAGAGAGAGAGAGAGAAAGAGAGAGAAAGAGAGAGAGAGAGAGAGAGAGAGAGAGAGAAAGAGAGAGAGAGAGAGGAAAACAAATAAAGTGTCAGTCTTGGTTCCACCCCAGGCGTGATATGACCGGAAATGATAAAAGCTATAGATATAAATCTATTCAGGAGCCACTAAATCAATGTTTTTCAACCTTGAGGTCGGGACCCCGTGTGGGGTCACCTGAAATTCCTGAAAAATTACAAAAAATACAATTTTTTTTTTATTTTTTAAATTATTATTCTTTTTTTTTTAGATTGAAATGACACACAATCTTAAACGACTGTATTTCTATACTTTCACTTTGGGAACCACTGAACTAAATACTGTTTTATTCCACTTATTTACAAAATGAGATTCATTAAAATGTGTTTTATCACTTGTTCATTCCATCATTATGCTCTATAGTTGTTTTTAAATAGTTTTCTAAGCAAAACGTTGGAGTCGGACAAAGGGGGGACTTGGATTCAGAAATAAGAGAAAGGAGGTACTTGAGGCCAAACAGTGTGAGAACCACTGATCTAGATAACAACGCTACCTGTAATGAACTCATATGAAACGTCAGAAAAGCAAAGTAACCTTTGCTGTTTGAAACCACGATGTTTGCGTGTGTTACCACGTGTTGACCTATGGTGAGCTCATCGCCATCTGAGCAGCACATGACAGTCTCTGAGGGATTTCATCATTCAACACGATGATAAATCCATATGTAGCATAACTATTGCCTATGAGGGTCAGCAAAGGTTGCAAACATAACACGTTAAAGAAACAAAATAATCAGCTCACAGCAGATCAGGTAAAATGTCAAGTTATTGATGAATGAAAGAGGAGTAAGAGATGGACGATGTAATCGTGCGACAATATATAGCGATATTAATAAGTCACAAGATATATTGTTGATGGAGGAAAGGTCTCAATTGCAGGCAGAAAATGTAGACGTGTTAATATTGTTGAAAAATAACTTCTAGTTTGATGTTTAAAAATAAAAAATAAAGTTCATGCACAGATTTTTTAAATGTCATGAAATGATTTGGTTTTCATTTTTGACTGGCGTGAATTGTGAGTCTCTGTTTTTTTGCAGTAAATAATAGAACAAATAAATGTATTGTTATTTATTGTTTATTTTATATTCACTTGAGCTGAAAGGATGATAACCCAGACTAGTGTATGCAAGTATGAGCAGAGTTAAAGACAAACTGATTTTTATGAAATAGATAGAATGTGATGTGAAAAAATGCGAACGTAGAAAACAATATTTACTTGTCTAAATTAATTTCATTTCACAAATAATGGGAATAAATGTCAACCTGTAGAGTTCAAATTTAAACCCAAAGAATGAAAGTGAAGTCGCAGAAAAAATATTCACAAATATGTCGACTGATATTTACACAAAACAAAAATGACAGCTGCAAACGTGTAATCCAACATTTACTCACATGTCTTTATTACTCGTGTTAATTATAGTTTATAACCACAGCTCTGTGGTTATAACTTCTTGAATCTGCCGTTACAGCTGCACAAACTGCTTTTCTTGCATCGCCAATATCTATATATATATATATATATATATATATATATATATATATATATATATATATCTGAATAACTTATTTTGTATTGAAATACTTGTTGTAGGAGTTGGTGCTTTAACTACTTCTCAGAACAGCATGAAAAGCTCAGTTAGATGGATTTCTGGGTGCATTCTAACCCAAACCTTCCCCTAAACCAGGGGTCTGCAACCTGCGGCTCTGGAGCCTAATGTGGCTCTTTGACTCTTATGCAATGGCTCCCTATAGCTTTAAAAAACTATTGATATAAATAGTTATTTTTTTACAGAGGCTATTAATGATTATGACAAATAAAATCAAGATATAACGATTTGTTAACCAAAAATAAATCACGTTGTGCAATGACTCAGCACCTTCCTACTTCACCTCCTGCAACATCTACAGATCATCAACTTTCCTGCATCTGTGACTAACCTTAAGTTTTAAATCCCTGGTAAGAAAACTAAACCAACAAAAACACTATGCTGGAAGAAAATAGAGATTTTATTTGTGTGGGAACAGATTCATTTAACCATTAATGTACTGGTATGTGCTATACGTGTCACGTATTGAACAACTGTGTCTGATTTTTACATCAGCAAATTTAACCCATAACTGTCATTCTGATAAGACTTTATTTGAATTTAAAATAGAGATATTTATCGTATATCACCATTTTAAGAAAAGAATGTTGCAATATGAGTATTGGTTCATATCGCCCAGCCCTAGTGTACGTTTTCAAAAATATCATCCTATATCATTATCGTCAGCCTCGTATCGTATATCGTCTCGAGAACTTTGAAAACCGTCCCACTAGGGCTGGGCAATATATCGAGATTAATTTTGGCAATCTCAAAGATATCGATTGATATATTTTTTATTGCTTATTTTGTATTAAAACACTCATTTTAGGAGTCGCTGCTTTTGCTACTTCTCAGAACAGCATGAAAAGCTCAGTCAGATGGATTATTGAGTGCGTCCTAACCCAGAACTTTCCCTAAACAAGCCACACTGCAGAACTCACTCACACGTGCTGTCCCTGAGAGGAGAAAAAGCCAAAATTGGCGTGTATTGTGCAGCTGTTTTTTTATTAAATGTGCAATTTTAACTCTGAATAGTCTTTCTGGTCAGACTTCATTTAAATTGAAATGATAAAGATGTATATTGTATATCGCCATTTTGAGAAAAAATATCAAAATATGAGTAGGGCTGAGCAATATATCGAGATTCCAAGATATATTGAGTTCTCTACTTTGCAGATATAGAAAATTACAATATCGCCAATATCGTTATATTTATTTTGTATTGCTTTGTTTTGTTTTAAAATACTTGTTTTAGGAGTCACTGCTTGCACTACTTCACAGTTAGATGGAATTCTGAGTGTGTCCTTACCCAGAACGTTCCTAAAAAAGCCACACTACAGAACTCACTCACACGTGCTGTCCCTTAGATGAGAAAAAGGCAAAAGCGGCACATATTGTATGTGGCACATTTAACCCAACAGTTTTTTTTTTTTTTTTTTTTTTTTTTTTGTTTGACTTTATTTGAATTAAAACATATTGAAACTTGTTTCGTATATTGCTAGAGGTGTCCCAATCCAATATTGATATCGGATATCGGTCCGATATCAGCCAAAAAAAAAAAAAAACGAATATCGGATTTTATCGAACTGCATCTAAAATCTCCGATATAAGCGCTCTGATAAGGTTTTGTTGGTTTTGTTCCCGCCCTCAGTTGTTCCAACCATATGCTGACAGTAAAAAATAACTAAAGTGAACTTGAAATGTTGACTATTGTTCTCTGTTTGAGTATCATCACTTGATCAAGCCTTTTGTAACATTCCACACTACAAAATAAGTAATAAAAGTATGTCTGGGATCAATATCGGCCAATACTCAAGGCTGCAATATCGGTATTGTATCGGAAGTGGAAAAAAAGTTGTATCGGGACATCCCTATATATCGCCATTTTGAGAAAAAATATTGAGATATGAGCTTTGGTCCATATCGCCCAGCGCTACGTCCCACTTTATAAGAAGGAGTGGAAACACCTGTGCTCTTGTTCAAAAGCGTTTAGGCTGATGATGCAGTTTAGTGGTGTAGTGGCTGTGCAGACTATCAGGAATAATAGTCACTGTGTGGGGAAACAAAACGCCTCTGTGAGGCAATTCAAAGGATAACAGGTTGGAAGGGGACCTTCTCCTTTCTTTCTTTCTTTCTTTCTTTCTTTCTTGTCTACATCTGCTGGTGTGTCCTTTTAGGATTGAAGAAAAAGTCTGCAGATGTTATATATTTGTAGAAATCCATCAAGGATTAGCTTTTAGTTTAAAACCAGTGCGTTTTTTTTTTCCTCTGAAATCCAAACACGTCAGCGGAGGATAAAAGACGCGCTGTGCCAAAAAAAAAAAAAAAAACCCATAACGTTCACGGAAACGTGCACGTTTTGGGGTTTTTTTTTTGCACGGTAGCAACTTTAATGTTAAGCTCAGGGATGGTCAAGTAAACCTCGTGTTGCGCGTGTGCATTATAGAAGAAGTGGCTGCTGCTGTCACGCATGGTGGTGGTGATGATGATGATGAAGGTGGTAATGGTCGGTGCAGAGGGATTATTTATCCACTGCATCATGCATATATCTCGGCCTATTGCATCCGACTCAGAGCGCATTACGCACCGAATCCGATCGTTTTTCGCGTAAAGCCAACCAACACTGGGTTTGGCGCGGAAAGTTGGCACGAGGGGAAGCAGGGTATCGATATCTCCTCCTCATCGCCACCACCACCACCATCTACTTTGTGTGCGTGCCCCCCCCCCCCCCCTCCATCCGGATGGATTGGAGACCGAGCAGCAGCAGCATCAGCGTAAAACAGACACATGCAGGGAGACACTTACCCGCTGCTAAATAGAGTAGATCGGCGCACAGAAGCAAGTACAACAAGAAGACGGTCATCTTTCCCTTGATTTGCAGTAAATCCCAAACTCCATGTGCGTTTACATGCTCCACACGTTTCGCGCGTTGAATCCCCACCATTCCAGAGGTCTGCGTATCATGAAAGGTGCCCCCAAACTATTCATGATGCAGCTCAAGTACCAGTGGAGGGAAGTTGATGGTGAAGGTAGGTTTGAGAGCAGCAGGAAAAATACCAAGCATCAGATCATTTAAAAAAAGAAAAGAAATAATGAGAGTCAAGCTGGCTCACACACACACACACACACACAAAAAAAAAACAGCAAAAAACAAGCGGAATGCGTCCAACATCTGCTGTGTCCAACATCTGGTGCGTCCTCTCCACAGTTAGAGCATCAGGAAACTGCGCTGAGTGAGGACTGGAGAGAGACTGAAAAACCTCTCTCTCTCTCTCTCTCTCTCTCTCTCTCTCTCTCCCTCTCTCTCTCTCCCCCCAGACGCACAGTCATCCCAGATCACTCACCCTTTGATTTCACAGTTTTCTTTTTAATCCCAACCCCTGGATCCAGACCCCACTAATCCACCCTCTATGGACCGATTTCATTCCCCTCAATGTTTCTCCACCTTGTAAAGATCGATAATGATCTTTGTTACTCATTATTTAGCCTTTATAACAGCGACAAACAGTTTACAGCTGTCAATCTCGTTCTAGATCAAGTGGCTGCAAGACATGAGCGGAAAACGAGACATTTTCGTTTTAAATAACGCGCCCTACTTTGCACTCCTACCTTTAAATGATAAGTAATAGGGGTGTACATTGCTATGAATCTGACGATATGATTAACGATATATATCGGTACCAAACATAGACTAAAAAAAATGATGGGATAATTATTTTTAGAGCTCCCCCTGCTGACTGGCTGTAGTATAGGTCATAATCCCCGCCTCCTCAATGACAACAGTGAAACTGTAAAGTTCAAATACTCGTCACATATTTTTTTCCAAACCTAAACTCTGCTGTGATCAATAGTTATTATCACCCCACCCTTCTTCATTTTTGTGGTTTTGTACTAACCTGTGATCTGAACAAGTCGTCGGTAGAATTTCTAGTGGGAAAGATATTTACGTTCTTGGCGTAGCTGAGCTGCGTAAGTCATCAGGGCAGTACGCTAAATGGGCGGGGCGTGTTACCAGGGCTCCTCCCACCGGACCCAACAGCGCAGACTCTGGTTCCAAAATTGCAAGATGGAAGCGCTTCAAGAACGTTGAGTGGGAACAGCTACAGTGCGCTTTGAGATTACTTTTGTTGTAATTAGCGCTATATAAATAAAATCATTTTGAAATTTAATTGTGAGCCAAATTTATATATATAGAATCAGAAATGTTTTATTTGCCATGTACAGTTTTAAGGACAGTACAAGGAATTTGACTTGGTGGTTGGTGCACAAAACAAGCAACAAAAAGAAATAAAAGAAATAAAAACAAAACAACAAAGAACAACCCAGCAACAATAATAATAATAATGATAAATATAAAGGATGAGGGATAAATAAAGGATAGATAGAGAATAAAGGATAAATAGGATAAATATAAATATATATATACAGTGCAGCAGGTATCAAGCTGGTGGAGGTGGTGATCGGGTGGGGGGGGGGGGGGGGGTTCAGTGGGTGACTTGGGGTGTGTTCATGTGGATGGTGGCAGAGGGAAAGAAGCTGTTTTTGTGTCTGGAGGTTCTGGTCCTGATGGACCGAAACCTCCTACCAGAAGGGAGAGATTGAAACAGTTTATGACCGGGGTGGGAGGGGTCGGCCACAATCTTTCCTGCACGCCTCAAAATCCTGGAGGCGTACAGGTCCTGGAGGGAGGTCAGATTGCAGCCGATGACCTTCTCTGCAGAGTGGATGATACGCTGCAGTCTGGCCTTGTCCTTGGCCGTAGCTGCAGCGTACCAGATGGTGATGGAGGAGCAGAGGATGGACTGGATGATGGAGCTGTAGAAGTTCACCATCATCTTTGTTGGCAGACTGAACTTCTTCAGCTGCCGCAGAAAGTACATCCTCTGCTGAGCTTTTTTGATAAGGGAGCTGATGTTGAGGTCCTGAGTGATGATGGTCCCCAGGAAGCAGAAGTACTCTACAGAGCTCACTGTAGAGTCTCCCAGGGTGAGGGGGGTGAGGGGGGCTGGGTTCTTCCTGAAGTCTGCTATCATCTCCACTGTCTTTAAAGCATTGAGCTCCAGGTTGTTCTGGCTGCACCAGGACACCAGCCGGTCTGTCTCCCACCTGTAGTCAGACTCGTCTCCATCAGCGATGAGACCGATGATGGTCGTGTCGTCTGCAAACTTCAGGAGTTTGACCGACTGGTGAGAGGAGGTGCAGCTGTTGGTGTACAGGGAGAAGAGCAGAGGAGAAAGAACACAGCCCTGAGGAGATCCAGTGCTGATGGTCCGGGGAGCAGAGATGGTTTTTCCCAGCTTCACGTGCTGCTTCCTGTCAGACAGGAAGTCTGTGATCCACCTGCAGGTGGAGTCTGGCACGTTCAGCTGGGAAAGCTTGTCCTGAAGGAGAGCTGGGATTATTGTATTAAAAGCAGAGCTGAAGTCCACAAACAGGATCCTGGCGTAGGAGCCTGGGGAGTCCAGGTGCTGGAGGATGAAGTGGAGAGCCAGGTTTACAGCATCGTCTACGGACCTGTTGGATCTATAGGCAAACTGCAGGGGGTCCAGGTGGGGGTCGGTGATGTCCTTGATGTGGGAGAGCATGAGGTGTTCAAAGGACTTCATGACCACAGATGTCAGAGCGATGGGTCTGTAGTCATTAAGTCCTGTGATCCTCAGCTTTTTAGGGACAGGAACGATGGTGGAGGCCTTAAAACAGGCTGGTACGGTGCATGTCTCCAGTGAGGTGTTAAAAATGTCTGTGAACACTGGAGACAGCTGATCAGCACAGTGCTTTAAGGTAGAGGAAGAGACAGAGTCCGGTCCACAAGCCTTACGGGGGTTTTGTCTCCTGAAAAGTCTATTCACATCTCTCTCTTTGATGGAGAAAGGTGTCTCTGTAGGAGGGGGGGAGGAGGGGGGGAAGATAGGGGAGAGAGCCTCTGTAGGCAGCTGGGGTGAAACTGTAGCTTTGATGTGGGGGGTGAAGGTGTTGGAGTGAGGCTGGTCAGAGGTGTATATATGTATAGATGTTTATATATACGTATATATATATAGAGGCTCAGATCTACCACACCAGACAAGACCCCAGGTGTAGACTGTGCAAAGAGGCCAATGAGACAATCCAGCACATAACTGCAGGGTGTAAGATGCTGGCAGGGAAAGCTTACATGGAGCGCCATAACCAAGTGGCTGGTATAGTGTACAGGAACATCTGTGCAGAGTATGGGCTGGAAACCCCAAGGTCAAAGTGGGAAACACCTCCAAAGGTGGTAGAGAATGGCCGAGCCAAGATCCCGTGGGACTTCCAGACACAGACGGACAGAATGGTAATGGCAAACCAACCAGACATTGTGGTGGTGGACAAAGAGCAGAGGAAAGCCTTTGTGTTCGACATAGCAATACCAAGTGACTTCAACATCAGGAAAAAGGAACACGAGAAACTAGAAAAATACCAGGGGCTCAGAGAAGAGTTGGAGAAGGCCTGGAGGGTGAAGGTATCAGCGGTGCCCTTGGTCATTGGGGCTCCAACAGAACCCAGGAAATACATCAGACATCTCGGTCCAGAAAAGTGCTGTTCTAGGAACAGCAAAGATACTGCGCAGAACCCTCAAGTTCCCATGCCTCTGGTAGAGGACCCGAGCTTGGAGGAAAAAAGAGAGACCGCCCTCGGAGGGTGAGGAAGAGATTTTTTTGTTGCAATTTGCACGATATGAATAAAGTTTAAATTAATTTAATGTTATTTTGCATATAGTTTATAATATACTTAATAAGTAAATAATCTGTATTCATTTCATTCATTTATTTTACTTGTCTCTCTTCCTCATACAGTATTGTTCACATGGTCACATGGGACTATATGTATGAAAGCACCCTGAGTGTCACTGTTGTATTACCGTCTTGGGAGAGCAAAGGTGCTCATGTCGCTGTGGGGTGGGGAAGGTGGCAGGGGGTGCGGAGTTTTTACGACAGTGACATAACCAAAAGGGGTCTTTAGGAGCAGCGCTAAGCGCAACTTACTTAGTTCTGCTACTTTTTTCAAAAAACTTTAACTTTTTATTCTCCAACAGATTCTGATTCTAAGTTTTTTTTTTTTTTTAAGGTAATCACATACATCTATAAAAGAATGTGCCCAGTATGTTTCATGAATATAAAGTGCAATCGACTTCCAGCTAAAATGCATTGAGGAGTGAGGTAGTTTAACAAGATCTGATGTGGTTCACTGACACATAGTGACCGGGCGTTTTACATGCTATGCATATGTTAGCGCAAAGTTCATTAGTCCTGATCATGATAAATTGGCATTTTATGCTTTTCATTTCTTGTCGTTATGAACACTTTCTTATTCACAAAACAGCTTCTGAGTGGGAAGAAAAGGCACAAATATTTCTTCGGGGCTGGCCAAAGTTTGACAGAAGCCTCAGGCGAAGGCATTCTAATCAGCGTCACCTTTACAAGGTCAGTGTTATATAGTTTTTTCCCTTCAAGTGAGGTTTGGATCCCTTTAAGCCTTATGGGAAATGGCTGTCTGGGTTTTCCCCCAAAGTCAAGGCACTAATCTTTTAAAAGGAGGAATTAAAAACAAAAGAAACCAGTAAGAGGTGTACAAAGCTATTGGTTTCATGCCACGTTATTATTGATCTCTTGGAAAAATTGAGGGAACTCTTCCTTATTCAAATAATAGCCATGTATTTATTAAAATGACAGACAGCTCATATTATCAGTGTTGTAAACAAAGTCCTGAGGAAGGGCACCCTATCAGTAAAAGCTGAAAAATGTATTTGTTTGGTGGGTAAATTTAAGCTCTTGAGAAAAAAAATCGAAGTGCACTGCCGGTGACTGTTCTTCAGTGCTGACAGTGTGGAGGTGGAGCTGTCTACGGTCTAGGTTAAAGTCTGTCTTACTAATGGCCTATCAGGGATCTCTAGAGGGCAGTGTCAACAACAATTTAACGGGGCATGGAACTGAATGTCTTGCTGCTGTCCATTTGGTGTCTTGTACCCATCACCAAATCTTCTGTTCCCTCATTGTAATTTCCTGAATTCTCTCTCAAACAGGGACTTCAGCTGCTTTTTCTTCACATCTGAAAAATTGAGGAGATAGAGGAAACCTGACATGGACAAATAACCGACTCCCTCAGTCATCATAAAAATGTCTCCTCTCATTCTACTCATCTTTACAGTTACTTTTTAGGAGTTATTACCAGAGTTGGATAAAGTACCAGATACCTCTTTTCACAATCTACTCCAGAGATGGGCAACTTTCATCACGGCGAGGCCACAAAAAATGTGATTGTGTCTGATCTGAGGGCCACATTATCAACGTTCATGTCAGCATTTAGTTAGTTAGTTTAATAATGACCAAGCTTAGCTTTAACACAGGAAAGAACACAGGGTTTTATAGATTTTCTGTTGTATACAATGGTTGATGTGTCTCTCTTCTCCAGAGACAGGGGGCGTGGCCAGCCTGACAAAACTCTTAAGTTGGCCACACCCAGAAATAACTAATAAGGACACATCAAAGCGATCAGTAGAGACCTATGAGGAAGACTGACAGTTGGCAGTCGAACTATGTCAGAAGATCAAAGTCAATTTCCTGAAAAATGTAGTCTTAAACTTAACATATTACCTATCATAACCTGCCTCTCTCGATTGGCTCGTGCATTGACGAGCATGTCGTATTTGGGGCGATCCATATGAGGATCAACAGAAACTTTTTAGTATCAGAACAGAAGGAATGAAAAAACCTGAGATGACATGAGAGTAAAAGTACTTAGTAATGAGAGAATCCATGTAAATGTACTGTGTTTCTGTCCCCCCTGAATTACACTTCTGTTGGGGCCCATTTTCTGACACCTTTTACACTCAATTATGGATTATTTTGATAATCAAACGATACATGATGAATGAACGATAGATTGTCTTGCTCAAAAAAAAAAAAAGAAAAGAAAACCTATTGAAGTTTGATCTTTTTAAGGTAACCAAGGTAACCACGCGTCACCCAGGAGAGCAGGCCAGGAAACTAAAGTGTATAGAAAATGGATTTTTATTGCAACTTCTTTTCCTTTCACACAAACAACAAAAGAGCAAGTCATGACCCATTGTGCTGCACTATTGGAACAAGACGAGAAAAAAACCCCCCCAAAAAACTCAATAGTTAGAAGCTTGCTAAATGCAGCCATTAAATGGGATATACAGTACAATGATGAATCAATGCATTAAACATGCCTGGTTGTAATATTGCGTTGCTTAAATCTCATTATGGTACTTTGGACTATTTTAAACTCTAGAACAACCGCAAAACCATGTACAAGATAAAAAGGCAAGGCAAGGCAAGGCAAATTTATTTATATAGCGCATTTCATACTCAAGGCAACTCAATGTGCTTTACATGATAAAACATTCAATTGTTTAAAATCAATAAGAACATTTAAAATCATCAGTAAAATCAATAAGAACATTTAAAATCATCAGTAAAATCAATTAAAATCATCAGTAAAATCATCATTACATCAACAACATGACAAAAAATCTCTCTCTCAATCATATGCAGTAGAGAAAAAAAGTGCCTTTAACTTTGATTTAAAAATGTTCACATTGGATGCTGACTTCAGCTCTGCTGGCAGTTTGTTCCACTTCTTTGCAGCATAACAACTAAAAGCAGCATCACCATGTTTACTGTGAACTCTGGGCTCCACTATCTGATCTGTGTCCATAGATCTGAGAGACCTGCTGGGTTCATACCTGACTAACATGTCACTGATGTATTCTGGACCAAACCCATTCACAGATTTATACACCAGCAGCAGAACTTTAAAGTCTATTCTGAGGCTGACTGGGAGCCAGTGTAAAGACTTTAAAACTGGAGTAATGTGCTCTGACCTCTTTGTTCTGGTTAAGACCCGAGCTGCAGCGTTCTGAACCAGCTGTAGCTGTTTGATGCTCTTTTGGGGGATTCCTGTCAGAAGACCATTACAATAGTCCAGTCTGCTGGAGATAAAAGCATGGACCAGTTTCTCCTGATCTTTCTGAGCCATTAAACCTTTCACTCTGGAGATGTTCTTTAGGTGGTAGAAGGCTGTTTTTGTGATAGATTTGATCTGACTGCTGAATGTAAGATCTGAGTCAATCAGAACACCAAGGTTTTTGACTTGGTCTTTAGCTTTTAAAGATCGAGACTCAAGATAATTGCTGACAGCAGTCCTCTTTTCCTTGTTACCAAAGACAATCACCTCCGTCTTGTCATGGTTTAGTTGAAGGAAGTTTTCACTCATCCAGCAGTTTATTTTTTCTAAACAGTCACACAACACCTCAATGGGACCATGGTCATCTGGGTTCAGTGATAGATATAGTTGTGTGTCATCTGCATAGCTCTGATAATCAACCTTACAGTTCTGTAAAATTTGTCCTAAAGGAAGCATGTAAAGGTTAAACAAAAGGGGTCCAAGAACAGATCCCTGAGGAACCCCACAGGACATTGGTAATCTGTCAGATTCAAAGTTTCAAAGATTCAAAAAGAGCTGCATAACTTCTGATGTCTACATTGTTTTCTACGTCTCACTTCATCTTTAAGGATTTTGCAAAAACCATAGTGTACTCTATGTAATGTTGCATTTTAATCTGAGCTGCTGCTGTACCACCTGCTTTGTCCTTGTCCTCGTACTTAATCCACACAAATAGGTCAATGTTAAGCTTCTGTGAAATTTTAAGTAGGATGGCTTCAATAAAGATGAAATTTGAAGAGGGGATGCTCGGAGAAATCAAATCAGAGTCAGAATTACATTAAAGTTGAATCTATACTATGGAACTCTTTTGCAATAACAAATACCAGACACACCCACATGGTGACAACAGAGCAAATAAATAAGAAAAAGTGAGTTTAAGCATTAATAGTAACTTTTAAAAGTAGTGATGTTCAATATTAACAAACATTGATATATAAATAGACCCCTAACCTAATTTTAGGTCACATTTTATGCAACTCCACTGAAATAAAAGGTTAATCCTACTTTTAATGTGATTTATCACTAGATTCATTCCACAGATAAACATTATCTTTGCAAAATAGTACAAAGTCAACTTTACTAATGGAAAAAGTGTCATAATTGTGTTAAACGTGTTTTCTCAACAAGCAAATGTTGGTTTTTCAAAAATAATAATTTCCGATATGACAAATAAAATCACCCACCTATACTTCAGTGGCTTATATTTGCATTGTTTTCAGAAAACTATATAACATAAAGTCTATTTGCATTCTTTTCACAAAACTTTATTACATATAGTCAATTACTGATGGCTTTATGAATTATTAATCTCAATAACAGTTATGATGGGGCAACACAACCTTTGACTTTTTTTTTTTTTTAATAGCTAAACCAAAATCAAAATAAGCAGAATTGTGTACAAATGAAATTGCAAATAGTCTCAAATAGAGTTCAGACAACCATTAAAAATAAAAATAAAATCCTTATTAGAGTACATATATTAGTTTTTCTATTGCATAACTTGACCAGTGAATGTCACAGATAGCAAATGGGACAAATGTAATGTGCTTTGTTCATCACCATCACCAGCATTAACAGTTTAACTATGTGCAGGAGTTTAAAGCTTTCAAAAATTAATAAATGCATAAATAAAAATGCAGCATCAGATCTTTAGAGGAAAAGCAACTATTCCACATAACAATTAGTGCCAGAAATAAACTTTAGATTGTTTAAAACTCTCCAGTTTCTCAAACAACAGGACTAAACGTTCTAAATAAAGTCATTATCAGCGTTGCATTAAGTCATCGATTGATGTCATGAATTACAATCTCAATTATTATCTACACATCATCAAGTACAGTGTCGTCACTCATTCATTGCGATTACTCGTACAGGCCTGTAATTAAAATGTGCTAACCACAGAGCACATCAACGTTAATAGCGTTACCAAGAATAATGATACTGTTACTGCTCCAGTGAATTCTAGCACTTTTATTCACAGTGTTGGGCAAAACCAACTGGTTTTAAATGCTTTACAGCTTCGTGAAGGCCTAGGATGAGGTAAAATTGCCAAACTCGTTTCCAGTAATTCAATGATTCATTCCTAATTTACAGTAACATGGTTACCTCATTCACTGCCAGAGCAGCCAACCCCATATTGCCAGGCGTTTTAGATGGTTTTCACTGATATTTGAAGATTATTTCTACTATGACAATCTGAAATCTGAAACCAGATTCTGAAAAATTAAACTCTCTACTTTCTTAAAAAAATAGCTTGTTTTGTTCTGCCATAATCAGCAGTTGAGTAGATGATGAGAAGTTTCACAAAAATCAATCAGTTTGTGAGCAAAAAGCTGTGATTTTGAAACCTTTTTTTTTGTTTTGCTTTAAAGCTGATATTCAGAGTTCCTGAGAAATCTATGTTTATGTATAATTCTTTTGAAATACGAAAAAATACCAAACTAGTGTTTTACTATGGTCTACTGCCCGTGGTCATTCATATACATTAATGTATATAAGTCCCTCCTTCATCCTATAGACCCCTATACAAATAGAAACGATCGCTGACTGCTCCCAGGCCAATAGGCTTTGACTTAGTGTTTTTGAAACTGTCAATCAAAGTGAATGTGGAACTGTACACGGAAACAAGGCCACGCGTCACAACAGCAAACAGGTCAATATGATTTTGGCTTTTACTTGACCCATAGACCTTTATCAATGGACCCGATGCAGCCTTGTTATTTTCCGTGATGCGCGTGCAGAAAAGTAGAGGCGTGGCTTCTGGTAGATTGGGAGAGGCAGTGGGAGGAAGTGGAGCTGTTGAGGGTGGGACATCGAGACGTTTCTCATAACCTCCGTTTATCAGCTTTAAGGACACCTCAACATTAGTTTCCTTCTTTAAAACTACAAAAACAACAATGAGATCGGGCTTTTGATGGCAAAATTCTTATTATTTTGCTATTTTTGTATCTTTGGGCCTTTAGCAGCAAAGCCCAGACTTCCCTTTCCCTGGCCACTTCGTCAAGCTCTTCCCAGAGAGCCCGAGGCGATCCCAGGCCAGTCAAAGATAGTTTCTCATACGTGTTCTGGATCTTTCTCAGGGTCGCCTACCAAAGAAAATTGACTTCCCAACCAATTTCTGGTGTTTTCACAGATTGAAAGTTGCGACAAAACAATGTCAGATGTCTGGCAGAGTGAGATGATATAAATACTGGGAACAGACTACTACAAAAATGGTGTCAAAAGAGTCATTGTCCTCCTTGAAGTCAAGTAAAAACACTTTTATTGCTAGCTTCTGGCTGAACTGATTACACAACACAATATGCACAACTATAACATCACATTGCACTCCCACCTTAAAATAGTCGACTCTTCCCCACCCCTTCCATCGTCCCACCCTGACTTCCTCTTTCCTGTTCCCTTCCCTCTCACCAAGGAGTGACACTGCCCTCTCTTTTTATATTCATAAAGTGTTTCCTACCCTTCCTTAGGGAGGGCTGGTGATGGTCACAATTATGCAATAAATTTATTTATTTATCTGCAATAACAAAACATGCATTGTTGTTGCAAAAAGATTGCAGTGGTAGTAAAAAACAGAAAATCAAATAAAAAAATAGAAGAAACACTTCTATGGATCCATCGACGGGACTCCACATCCCACAATGCATTGGAAGAATCTTTTCTGACAGTGTCAATAAAATGATATTTACAGTGGAGATCAAAACAAACTTTGAGTGGCAATTTAAAAATGTGACATCTTTTTTTAGCCATACCTGCCTCACCAGATCTCTGAAGCTAAGCACACTATAGGTGAATGGGAGAAATCCAGGTGCCACAGTGGGGAACACCACATTGCCGTATGAATGTGGTGTGTGAGTGAGTGTTGGTGGTGGTCAGAGTATGGCAGCCTTATTTCTGTCAGTCTGCCCCAGGGCAGCTGTGGCTACAATAGTAGCTTATCGCCACAGTGTGTGGAGTGAAAGAATAATGCAATATAAAGCGCTGTGAGTGAAAGGTGCTACAGTATGTAAAAATAAAAAAATCTGATGCAAATGGTGTTTGATTAATTGGTCTATGAGGCCTACACTCTGTGATTACCTGATATAATCATGCTTGTGTTCAATAAAGGCAGAATAATGTAGAATTTTTAATTTATTCAAGGTAATGTAAATACTAGAATAAATAGATATTGATTAATATCGGCAGGCAAATCCTATCCAATGTTACCAATAATTAATTAGGTGGAAAAACATGGAAAGTCTAAACAAACGGCATTCTTGGGAACTACAGGTATGTTTTAGTCTGACAGTTGTCTTTGTCCTTTTATAGTTTTGGTTATTGATACATGAAGCAGTAAAATGGTCTGTCAAAGGGACCATTTAACAAGGTGACGCAAATCAATATCACAGGGTCGCACACACACGCACACACACACACGCACGCACGCACACACACACGCACGCACGCACACACACACACACACACACACGCACACACACACAGTTGACCTTTGTGTTTGTTTCCCTGTCAGCTCGGTGTAAACAGTGACCAAACAAGCCAGGTGGGAATTCAGCGAGAGACGCTACATTAGACCACATGGTGTCTGAGAGTTAAAGTGCAGAGAAGACAATTCATGAGAAACTGTGGGAGGGAACAAAGAGAACCCTAAAACCCACACAGGCTCAGAGAGAGGACGGAAGCTCTCGTGTGTCACCAGGGAATTTTACAGGCATTATGAGTTTTTATTGGAATGGTTGATGCAAAATAAGCTTGATGAATGCATGTTATTGCTGAAATGAAATACTGTAAGACTGTGAAACTGTTGCTCACAGTCAGGTATCACTAAACGGAACTGATTTATATGGAACGAGATTTATGGAATGTCTTATGAATGAATCGTTTTTTACAAACATAACAAGAGCAAACCTCTGCCAAGCTCCAAATCTGCTCCTTGCCAGATTATAGCAGTTATAGCAGTGATCCTCATCATAGTACCGTGATTCTTGGAAAGAATTTCAAAAAATAATTTAAAATATATAATAATAATAATAATAATAATAATAATAATAATAATAATAATAATAATAACAATAATAATAATATTAAAGTAGATGAACATGTATGGGTACCCCCATTCTTTCAAAAAATCATGATGAAATGCACAATTTTTAACCTTGTTTGTATGAAAAGCGCTTTAGTGAATATTGATTGATTGATTGATTGATGAAACTGTTGAGGAACAAACCCAACACTATTTAAAAGTTCAAGGGGGCGCTAGAGACCCAATTTTGAAAAATGAATTACAAAAATGTGTTGAAATTTGAGGTTTTGGTCCCCTTAACGTACGGCAAGTTTAATTACTTGCAGAAATGTCCAACTACTCCAATCGATACATTCCGTTTTTTGGTAAATGGTGTTCATGCATGACGCAAAAACTCATCTTCTTCCTGACAAATGATCATCCACTTGTTTGAACACATTTTGGAAGTGTGAGAATGCCAACATAGTAAGTAGTAGAATGAAAAAAGTGCTTTTCTATCACCACCAGGGGGCAGTACGTCATGTCATTGCGTGCGGAATGCGTTTGACGTTTTATACATGACTTTAGGTTTTCATTGAATGAGTTTCGGCTGAGTTATTCGAACATTTTCAGTTGTAAAATGAATGAACATTTAGCACCCCCTATAGGCCTGGCAATGTGGTATAAACTCAACGTTTTCAGGAACAACGGGACTCCAACTTGTCAAGAACATAAATCCTAAATTTCATGTGTAAATTATGAACGCTCTAGGAAGAATGCCTTTAAAGATGGTAAAAGAAGAAGAAGAAAAGTCCTGATGGGAACAATAGGGCCTTCACACCACTTCTGGTGTTTGGGTCCTAATAAATGTCAGTAAACTACAAATTGAGATTTTATTTTTGGAAATTTCGGCAATGATTAAAAATAGGGATTTATTGATTTTTTAAACTGATCCAGAATCAGTATATCAGCCCGGATCCCCTCCAAAATTTAATGGAATCGTAAGTTCTCTTTTTGGTTCAAATTTGGTCAAAATCTGTCAAACTCTTATATTGTAATTCTATACGAACAGACATACAAACATTAAATAAACGCCAGAAAAAAAAATATTACCTTCTTGGCGGAGTTAATAATTTATTTGGATGAAGACTTTCTTTTGGTAATTTTCCCTTTAAATGAGGGTGTAATCTTTTAACTATTTAACGGCCATGTTGTCCAACTATTTTGTCTTTAAATTACCTGACATTTCAATTTCAGGGTTATAGACTTAAACACACTTAAACACACACATTCATAAACAGCAACAGATTCCTTGCAATTGAATATTTCAGGGAGAAACTTGTTTTGGTGTTTAGTGTTGAAAAAACACTATATAAAATCTAATGCATTATTATTATTATTATTATTATTAATAATAATATTACATGAAAAGCTTTGCAATTGGGAATACAATACTTTGACATCAGAGAAGTGTGTGAATAAGCCTTGAGGTTTGACAGGGTATTCTTAGAGGACATATTTTCAGCAGATAATAATCAGACATCACAGCGTAAGGAGGTCCTTAGTTTATATATTACGTTAATTAATAATGATAGTAGAGTCCTATCTAAATATACAGTAATGGGATTGCTTCCTATCATCAGAATGCTTGAGTTGAATATAAAGTGGTCATTAATGAAAATGCACTGTAGGCTATTAACCACGCTGCAATTTGGACCAGTTTAAACAACTAGGTACACTATGGGCCTCATTTAGTCAGATCCAAAATAGGGAACGCACACATTGTTTACCTGTGATTTACTGTGCAGAAGTGGTAAAGAGACCACCTTATACAGGTGTGTGGGGGTTCTGAGCTCATGTGGGAGAGCAGAGTGATCTAGAATGCAAAATAAAACTTTGGAGGCATTAGTGGGAGAATCAAATAAACATTCCTAAATTAGAGCAAACAAATCTGAATATAAGCAGTATAAACACAATATGGGAGGCTATCTGTGAGAAAGTCAAAGCTGTGGGGAAAACAAGAAGAACAGTAGATCAGGTACAACAAAAAAGATAAACAGATATGGCAGAAGAACAAAGGAATAAAGAGTTTGACAGTGTTTTCATGCTCTGCTGTTAGCTCAAAACACAAAAATCATACAATAACACTTCATTTGAAGTCTTATACATAAGGCTGACATTATGCTGTCATTATTATGACATGACACCTGTTATTAGCATGAATAAAGTGTCATGAAGAGTGTCGTTTGATACCTTAACCCTAGCCCTAACCACAAAATGCCAACATAGCTCCAAAGGTGTCATAATTTAGTGTACAACAGTTAATTACAGCCTTCATGACACCTTATTTATGCTAATGACAGATAATGTCATAAAGTGTGTCCGATCATACTTGATCGTGTCATGATTTTGTAGTTTGGCTCACACTTGTAGGGGATATCTAGTTTAGCACTGACTAGCAGTGGCTACAAATGACTTCGTTTAATTCAAAGTCAGATTTCCAAGGAGAAAAAATAATAGATATCTGCTTCTTTGTAAAGTAATATTTATTCTAAAGAAGCATTTTGGACAAATACAAAACCATTGTTGTCGTTTAGCACAATAGATTAGTTCCAACGTACATTATCACGACACAACACAGATTTGAGCAAAAAAATAGTTATCGCAATGATTAGAGATTAAGAAAAATCATGCAATTAAAATTTGTATCGTTTGACAGCACTAGTTTTGTAACTTACTTTAAAACGTTTTATTCCGATAGACTTTTACCATGTGTTGTTTTTATTTGGCTTCAATCTTTGAAGTGTAGTTGAATGTTGTTGGGAGGGGCATGTGCAATTTCATTTTACTTGTGCAATGACAATAAAAAGATTCTATTATATTCTATTTCATTTGTTTATTTCAATGTCTCAGTAGTTTCACTCTGTTATTCAGTGAAATTTTTGTCCTGTTGCTCGTGCTGCGGCCTTAGTCTGATCCCCCGCCTCGGGGGGTTGTTGGGTTGCGGCCGCCCAGGGGAAGTAGTTGTAATCAGGTCGGGGCCCGCTCTGCCCCTGCAGAAGGTCGTCTGGGGGCTCGGTTCTAGCAGTGAGCTCGTAGGTGAGATGTTCGTCTCTGGACACAGTCGGCTCACTGTTAATGGGAACTTATGGTTGAAGATCATAAAGGGCTGAAATATGTTTGTGGCCCAACAAACATTAACACACAGAAGAGTGGAGAGAGAGAGAGCGAGAGGGGAGAGGCACAGAATGAGGAAGGGACTAAAACCAGTCCAAAAGCTGGCACCATTAAGTTGGACTTTCATATTAAATTTGAACAGCATTTTTTGCAGATGTTATTTGTATTATTTTGAAATACATTTATAAGGTGACCATGTTTTGATTTCCAAAAAAAGGACAGTTGGGCCGACCTCGGCATCAAGTACTCAACGTTTTCTTGAATGTACCTTGTAACGGCAAAATACAATATAGCAGATAATGAAGTTGTTACTGTCTATTAAGTTTTACAAATGTATTTCTCTCTTTATACAGAGACATAAAAACAATCTGAAATCAGTGGTGACTCAAGTCAATCCCCTTTATGATGCATTATAACTACCTGTCCATGAAATCTGTCATATAAACATTCTTAAAATCTCAAGCATTGAAACAATGAGAAACACATCCTCCTACAAATTAAAACTACCAGTACAGTATACGCTTTAATCTGACTTTAACCACGTGACAGCTGTCGGTAACATACCGGTAACCTACCAAACGGCCCTGTGACATCACTGACGAGCCTGTGACATCACTGTGACGTCACAGCCACCAGGTATTGCAATGATCTTTTACATTAATGTGTTGCCCCAAGTTGCTTTCAGGGTCCCTGGGAAACACGGACAAGATTTAAAAAGACGACATGTCCGGGTAAATCCGGACATATGATCACCATTGACGTTTAACAAAAGTGTCCTTATTGGATCAAAGAAACCGTAACAGAAACAGAGCCGTGGTAGCAGCTTTAATCATATGTCTGTGTTCAGAAGACATTGTAGTTGAAAGTCGCCACACGATAAATACACCACTATCGCACCCATGTCTTAATGAGCTGTGTCTGTGTGTGTGTGTGTGTGTGTGTGTGTGTGTGTGTGTGTGTGTGTGTGTGTGTGTCTGTGTGGAGGAGCAGACAATAGTTGTGTGGAGAATGGAAAGTGAAGCTCCTTCACACCCTCAGCTGCAGCACTGCTTCAATAATTTATACTTGTTTCAAAAAAACACGCAGTGAAACACAGAAAGGAGCTGCTGACAATGTTCCCTCAAAGATTATGTCTAACGATCGCATGGTTTGTTCACCAAGACGTGCGTGAATGTGCTGGTTATGCTCACACACTCCGTCTGATACAAACACAGACATAAACAGACCAGCTTGTGCTAATGAGAAAAAGAACCATAACGTTGCTTGGTTTGACCTACGCCTGTGAGGTGTTAGGACACATTCAGCCATCACCAGATTAAAGTTAACAGCAACAAAAATAACTCCAGATTTTTGTGTGAAAGCAAGGAAGAAATAAACAGTACTCTTCCCTCTAAAACAAAAAAGTTCCGTACAGTGTTTTTAACAGACTTTGGCATTTGCACAATAAGCCTTGCATATCCATTGCTTTACGACTTGTCAAATTCCCAAACATCTTATGTGATAGCTTTTAAATGTCATTTATGCTAGTTCGCACAAACACCAACCATCTGCTTATGGTCTGGCCCCTTGATCAAGTTTTAATGAGGCATACTAGTCAAAAAGTCAAAAAACCCTAGTATAGGATCTTGTTCCAGTTACCTAAACCAAGCATGTAATAATCACTAGAGTTTATGTATTTATTGATCTGGTAGCAGGATTAAGGTATAGTACTTAATGGATTGCAATGGGAGATTCCATCAATTTTTGGTGATCTGGGAAAATATATTGATTTTGGATGAGTTTTAAAAAGTAAAAAAAATGTCCCTCTCATCATTGGCAAAAATTCAAAAAGTCATATCTTGGTTTGTAATTGACCGGTCTGGATGGATTATGTCACGTTGGTTCCTTAATAACTCCCCCAAGTTTCATCCATTCTGGATCAAATCTGGATTGCAAACTTCATTGTGATGGGGTTGGCCTGGTGCCAGCTCTATGCAGGGGCAAGAAGGGGCAGTGCCCCCTCAAATAAATGTCTTGCCCCCTCAAATCAAAGATTATGATTCCTCACTCTATGCTCAGATATCATGAGAGACGCATCTATTACACTCTGTCCCTGCACGTTTTTACACGTATATTAGCAAGCAAGCAAGTACCACCTTTTAAATTGGGACAGTCTCCATAGATTTGCGGATTTGAGTCTCATATACAAAATAACACATGACTTGGCCCCAGCTCCTCTGGCAAAGTTCGTCAGCCAAAGAAACAGCTCTGAGCGCGTCACTCGAGGCTCTGTAAGAGGCGATTGTGTCATCCCTCTGCGCAGGAGTGCTTTCAGTCGCTCAGCCTTTTGAACACGTGCTTTTTGTGTGTTTTAATATTGTAACTGGTACTGTCATTGTTGTTATTGACTTGTACATGTATTGTCATGCTTGTATTTTATTGCCTTTTTACATCTTGGCCAGGGGACTACAGATGAAAAATAGTCTCCTGGCTAATTCTGGCTTTTTTTAACCATGTTTGTTCATAGGTTATATGAAATTGCACTGTCCCCTTTCAAATAAACCAATACAATACAATACAATACAAGCCTGCCTGAAGACGGTCCACCTAAGGACCAAAACGTCACGTTACCGGCTTGCATTTTCTTCCTTTTGGCTGTTTTACTCCTGCTATGGATAGACGGGGATATTAGGGCGGGTGGATGGTGGTCTCGTACCGTCGGGACTGTGACAAACACACCGCAGCCGTGCTCCTCAGACAGCTTCTACGACAACCGTAGTTAACTAACATCTTGATGATGAATACAAATTCTATTGTCTGTGAAATTTACATTTAATTTGAATAATATTCCATTAATATTGCCTTTCTGTTGTTGTTGACTACACTGAGAACATAATATAGTTTCATCAGTATGTGAGACACTCAGAGTAAAGGTAAGACCATGAATACACCACAGTTTTATTTTTATTGAGTATGAATTGTGGAATTGCAATGGCAAATTAAGAAAACAATGAGGGTGCAGCACAAATGTGCTCCTTCTCTGAGGTGCTATGAACATGATGAAATATGTCTGTGTGTGTGTGTAATAATGTTGATATGAGATATATATATGAGCCCCCCCCCACAGCCAAACCATGTCCCACAATCACCACCAGGGCTGAGGTGCACATTTCAGATGACTCCAGGGCCGTAGCAAAGGTGACCAGGGCCCACCTCCAAGCCCCCCGAAGCCCCTCTGATCCCACTTCACCCCCTGCTGTCACCAGACCATACTCAATGGTTACCACGGCTACCATGGTGACCATGACAGAGCCAACAGGGGATTGGTCATCCCATCTGACCAAAACAGTTTCACCAAAACCCCATAGGACCCCATGACCCCTCCCTCTGGGTGAACTCATCAACACAGAACCAAAATCTAAATCATCCAGTTAATATGTACTGTATGTTATGCTGTTGGTTGATAAAATCTGAATCAAGGATATTTTATTTATTTTATTTATATTTTTCAGTTTTTCCCCCTTGAGGGATTGCCACCTTATTGTGGTCAGGGGGTTTGCGTGCCTCAGTGACCTTAAGAGCTATATCAGCAGGAGCTTTGTCTTCAGGTCTGAAGGTAGAGGCCTGACTAAGTGCAATCCACTTCTCTAGGTTGAGGTTGGACACATACAGTAGCTAAGAACCCAATTCAATGACAAAATTACTGTTACTATAAGCACAGGGAAAACAAAGTGCTGAAGCATGATGTGTACATATGATGCCCCCTTAACATTTCTGACCGCCCCCTCATATATGCCTGCCTACAACCAGCCCTGTATTGGCCATACATTTGGATGTACTGTATGGTTATTAAGGGGCATAGGAATGTGTTCCAAGTCTTTAATGTGTGAATATACATGGAACCATAATCAGAATCACTAATCCAAATAACTGATGATATCTTCCAAAGAGGAGAGTTGGTGCTTGGTGGAAGTTTGTGCTCTTGATGCTAATGTTTTTAATTATGCCAATTTCTCCCTCAACAACTAAATGAAAAGATGTATCTTCCTTACAACAAGGATGATGCCAAACTGCATTAATGTAAACACAAGTTTAAGATTTGTTGGTAGTCTAGGGGTATAAGCGATGGGAGTGAGAGAGTGGAAAATTCTCAAATAAAAGCATGAAAAATATAAAGATTTTAAAATGTGTATTTTTGGTTAAAAATGATCACCATAATTATGATGATGATGAAAATACAAGGATTAGACTTGGTCCCACACTAGATGGGAGATGAATGGAAATGATCCAAAAAAAAAAAAAAAAAAAAACTATAGAAACTATAAAAATCTATTCAGGAGGCACTAAATACTGTTTCTACTTATTTACAAAATGAGATGGTTTAAAATGGGTGTTATCACATTCATTCCATCATTATGAGTGCCGGTGTTGTGCCAAAATCTGTGACCCGAAAAAATCTGTGACCGGAGGTAGCGGCAGTTCCAACCCCTGCGGCTTCTCGACGGTCATTTACTGCCCCTTAAACACATTTGTAATTCTTCTCCAGTCTGCATTTACTTCACCCACCGGAGCGTCATGTTTAAGGGGCAGTAAATAGCTCCTGAATAGCTACGAATAGGTTTAGCACTCTTCTTCTCTACCGCCAAGAAGCTGCAGTTTGCTGTGTTGTACCGCCATCTTGGGCAAAAGTCAGATACTGCGACTGGTAGACGTTACGAAGACAGACTCGCGAGACAACACTAGTCTGTTCAACCGCTATTCTGAACTAAATATTGTCGGGGGTACTTCTATTCAGGAATAAGAGAATGGGGTACTTGAGTCAAAGAAGTTTGAAAAGTACTCATGTTACTGTAATTGAGCTACTTTTATGGGTACTTGTACTTTTGTGAGTATATTTCTAAATCAGTCATTTTACTTATACTTATGATAAACGGACATTGTGAAACTAATAAAATGTAAATGACCAGACAACAATCAAATGCATGATATTATTATTTTAGCCAACAACCAGATTTCCTCAGTTTTAGAGTTAATACATTTAGCTAGACTTACAGAGACTGAGAATTTTTTTTTTATTTCGAATTGGTGTCATTTTATTTAAAAAAAAACGAATTGAAGATTTTGACAAACCATTGTTTTTAATACAGATGCCTTCGTGGAAAATGAATTAAGATTTAGTCTCTTCCTTTTAAGTTTATACTTGAGATGTTTACAGTATGCAACTTAACCATTGCAAGATGTATTACCAAAAATAAATGTGGGGAGTGAAAGTAACTCATAACTTTTATTTTGCCTACTTTTTAATTAGCTACTTTTTACTTGTACTTGAGTATTTTATGTATGATTTACTTATACTTGAATACAATTTCATTCTCGTAGCAGCAGTCTTTACACCTCTGTCCTCATTGATCAATACCATAAATGGTTTCACCCGTTCTTTAAAGAAGTAATAATGGAACATGTGAGGAAGTTGTAGTTGCCTCTGTGTCCTCATCTGAAGAAACTCTACTAGAGCACCATGTTGCTTCACTTCACTGTATGTAGAATGAAAATGTACACAAACTCACGTGCCTCACTTGGAGTTTTTTGCTAAGATTTTATGACTCTTGTCTAGCTTCTCGCAAGAATTCAAAGTGTGATTTGAAACAAGAACCTACGTTTCTTAGTTTTAGCCAGAAACAATCTTATAATTAAAATCCTACTTGGACATCGTTCAGGGTTCTGTTCAGTTAGTATCATAGCTGTTCCTTTAAAGGAGACATATCATGCATTTAAATCCTTCCTTTTTACATATAAATCATACAGTTGTGGTCAATATAAAGCGGAACTGCAAAGCTTGGGTCTGAATTCCTCATTATTATAGCTCCACCCCTTTTGTCCCCCTTTCTGATGTGCTTCTCAGAGCAACTCGTTTTGGTGCGGTCTCTTTAAATGCAAATGAGACACTTCATACCCCGCCCCCTCTCCAGGTTGCAGAGGTGACACTCGGTTCAACTCCACCCTGTTCAGCCATTTTTGTAGTTTGATAGAAGAGATACTATTATTTAGCGGCGCAGAAAATGTTTATTCACACGTTATTTACAAAATGTCAACAACAGAAGACTTGTCCATCCAGCCTTACATGTTTGAGCCAGAGTCTGACCCAGCGGAGCGAGATGAAGATGAAGATGATGAACCTGCAGAACCCTAACAAGTGAGCTAACACTAGCGCCAAGCTAACGTCACGAAATGCATTTTAATACAGTCTTTTCGGAGACAAAAACGGCAAAATGAAATGACTAATGAAAACTTTAGACTTAAATTAAATCACGTAGGCCATATCATCAATGATCTAAAACAAGCACACAGTGCTAACATATGAAGACGGTGCAACTGCTAATGCTAACAAAACAATGACAGGGACGTCTTATCATCACACTTTTTAGAGTTATTTACAGCTTACCGAAGTGCTCTGTTCGTCCTCTCCAAAGATAGAAGGAATTGAACCCTCAATCAGACAAAGTCTTTCAGCAAATCCTTCTTTATACTGGCGGAGGTTGCAGAAGCAGTCATCCTTGAAGTGCTTCACGCACACAAAAATGATCTTACCCGAAAAGGTTCTGATGCTGGGAGACGGTGTAATGAAGCGTGTGGGTTACTACATCCAACAACCGAACATTTTGACTTATCCTCTCGTAACTTCTGCATCCTGGAGCTTGGACTACAAAATAAAAGCGAGAAATAAAAATGGCGGATTGCTCGAAGTGTTGGACCTGGAGTCAATGTCCTAATTTGGCAGTTCCGCTGCAAATACTGTGACGTTATTGTACAAAAAAACGTAATAGAGAATAGAAAAATCGAAACAGATTGAAAAATATGACCAAAACAGAATATAAAGATATCAACGGAGCACCTGAAGAGACTAATTTGAACTTTTCTGTACTTCTAAACACTCTAAATATACAACAAAATGCATTTAAGGGCTAAAAAAGTGGATTTAGCATGATGTGTCCTTTAAATGCCCTCTACTATGCTGAAGCTGTAACTTTTCCATGCACGTTGAACAGTGACACTAATGCTGCGTTCACATCAAATGCATCTTCTGCGGCACCGTATGCATTTGCCGTACGAAACGGGTCCGCAGGATCAAAAATGTCCCCATTCGCATCATATGCACGTCTGAAGCGAAGCACCGCCCACCAGCGACACATCCAACTGGATGAGTTTCACTGCCTGCTGAAGCGAGGAGCTGCGCTCTTTTTCTCCTCTCATGAACATAAACCACCAGTGAAAAAAGCCGGTGTGATTAGCGGCTAATGCTATCCTAGCTCAGCGCCGACTTTCAGAGATGAAAACTACACAGAGAACTTTTACTTGCTACTACCACCTCCTCGCTGATTCTCGTCCATGCCTAATCCTTCCTAGTCCAGTCCCAGTTATAAAGGGCGTGTCATACAGCTCCAGGTGGTCACACACAGCTTCTACTCTATGGTTGATTGGGTGAACAGACCAGTGTCTGTGTTGATGACCTGATGTCATCATCAACAAAAGACTCTGATTGGCTTTCGTCATGCGAAACAGTCGCATGAGTTCAATATTTTAAACTCTTGCGAATGTGCGGATATGCATAAAATCGGGAGCGCGCGCTCACAAGGCCAACGCACTTGTCGTGCGGATCGGACCGCACTGCCACACAGGAAACATTTTGGCATCTGGGACGCATCTATCCATTTGTATGTAATCTGGACGTACGGACATTTCGTGACGCATCCAGTGTGAACACAGCATTACACAACTGCACCACTGAGAGCTGCCTTTCTTTCTGCAGTGTTTTTTCCTCGTATATACTGTAGATTCATGATTTAGGCTTTCATCATGAATTGATTTTGTGGCCTTAGTTAGAGCTGTCAAACTAAAAAAACAAATGTGAAATTGCAGAAAGGAGGCACATGAATCCAAGAAACATTTGCACCCTAAGCTTCCCCAGAAAGAAGCAGCTTGGAAAAGCAAATTTACTCAGATACAGAGAAGCGGATCTCAAAGTTAACATCCGCTGCTGTGAAATGTGCACTTAGTCCAACATCAATAGAAAACATTATGAAAAGAAAAAAACACTTTAAGACTTCTTTACCTGTGTTCACACTGCATAGTGCTTTCAAGCTGTGCTTCTTTGTACTTTGTTCCATTTCAAATGATTTCTTCAAGTGAATGAGTAGGAAAATGACCACATCCACACCTTTTATTATTATCTAACAAAATAAAATATTAGAAGCAAATGAATGCTACATTTAAGGCAATATAATACGGTTCTTGGTGTGATTCAACATGTCCATCATTTATACGTTTCTATAATCATGCTATGGTCATGACGGCTGACAAAAGATAATAATAAAAAAAAAAATGGAATAAAAAAAGAGCAATTTTTAAATTCATGGAATAGGCTAACCTAATGTGACTAAGTTGTAAAAAAAAGTATAATCAAGACACATGAGAAAAATGATCACAGACAAAGAAAATGTTTGCAGTCAGGATTAAACCTTAAAGTTTGGTGGAACATGATATTAATAAACTGGGCCTACATTCAATGTTTCAACCTAATATCTACATGTCAACCCATAACAGAAGAGTTGTTGAGTCAAAACAGCTGCCAATAAGTCACCATCTCTTTAGGCCCATATGCAACTACCTCAACCAAAAACCAGATAAAATAAAACATTTTATCAGTGATTATTTATTAATTTTACGCATTTTTTTTTTTGTTTAACAGAGTTGGGGGCTACTTTAGTCTACCTCAGCTGGCTTCACAAACCAGGCCAGAGAAAAACCAAGACGAGACAACACAGGGCTGACACAGAGATAAAATATGTAAACATTTTTGTGGTTTATAATAATAACAATAATATTGTACTAAATACACTGGAGTGGTCACAACAGGGTCTGGTCTTCGACCTAGGAAGCATAATGCTAGTGGTGGCCTATTTATCCATTAGAATGTTGCATAATCTCTGTGTAAAATCATTTCTGGGGGATCAATCCCATAAATGTCCTGTTGAACGTATACTATAGAATCATTTTCAAACAACCACATACAATCTTTTCTCCTTTTGTTCTTGTTTTTTGTCCAATTACACAAAAGCAGTCAGCTTCTTGTTTTGCATTTAAAACTAATTTAAAGTCATTTTCAAAATATCAAAAAGTTTCTGCAGTGAAATTACACTCCCCCCCCCCACAAACACATCTCTAAAAATAAAGATCAGAAATTACACATAACAGCGTTATCCAATAAGTTGCAGGAAATAGATCCCCCACCCACTGGCTCATTACTCTGTAATTCCTCTAGTCAACTTTAAATTCTTCTTTCCATCTCAGATCTTAACTGTTGATGGTTTATTTGTCTTTCCTAAACATGGAACGGAGCAGTTAATTCACTGACCGTAGTTTTGTAAAAGTAAATGTTTGGAGACTGAATGAAAGCTCTAACTCAGGGGTGTCAAACTCATTTTAATTCAGGGGCCAAATACACACCAGTTTAATCTCGAGTGGGCCACAGATTTTAGGCAGAAAAACAAACAATTTTATCAGCAAATATGCCCTAGTTTTCACTTCCACCTACAAGAGTATTTAAAGTACAGTATGTAAGACACTTATAATATCCTAGCAATAAATGACAGATACTGTATCAGTCCCAGCAGAAGAGTAAATGTCCTTGATTTTGTGACAAATTTTTATTTCAATTCGGGAAATATTGGATAATAATTTGTGGAAAACTGTTGGATTTTGGAACAATTGAGAGTATTCAATACAAATGAAAGTTGAAAATGAAAATGTTTAGTTTCATTGAAAGTGTCTATTTGGAGGTGCTGAGATATGTACACAATTAGTGATTTACACAATGAGTCATGTTTTTGCTGACATTGTCCTGCAGGTTGAATTGAGAGCTTTAAAGGGCCAGATTTGGGCCCCGGGCCTTCAGTTTGACACGCTGGTTGAAAACAGAATATGTGTTGGGTTGAAAAAGGTTTTATCGTTGAACTTTGATCAAAACAGCAATAAATCTTTTGAATTGTCACATGATTATTTTCTGACACGAGACAAATCCTTCAGAAGAAACATATCTACATGCTAATGTACAACATTATCTTTTAATAGGAGCCATTACAGGGGGAAAATAATCCTCTATAAATGTAGTTGTGGCTTGATTATGAATGATTCTTTGACCTCAGCCTTCAGTGAATGAGACATTTAAATCTAAAGTGCACTGACCACAACTGCAGAGTGGACACATCACTTCCTTAGAAAGATGGATCGTTTCTACCTCAGGAACTAATTATGGAGTATCTTCCAGGCTCTACTCCGTTTAAATGCCAAATCCTGAAGCTCCATGACTGTGAGGCAGGTCGCCAATGATGAAGGATTCACTGGGCAGAGAGACAAACAAGTTGAGGCTAATTGTCTCTTATGAAATCTGTCTAGAAACTGCTAGAGTAATTCAGAATGTCAAAATGAACATAAACTCCCCAAAAACTACCAAAAAGGATACACTAGCAGTTAGGATGCCTTTGTTTTAAGAAAAAATACATGTGTGTTTAGACGTGAGCTGGATCATCAGTAAATCAGGTCTAAAATAGGTTTGAATTTGATATTAGTATTTTCCTTTAGATGAGATCAGAGGCAGAGTTTGAGATTATATATATATATATATATATACATATACATATATATACAGTATATTTATATAGACCGTTTCGAGATTTGCACCAACCACAATGGGTGGGTGGAAAAATTTAGCTCCGCCCTGATTTCCTCTTCCTTTTTTTTTGACCGTGTCATTAAAGATCCTCATATTTGGATAATTGTTGTAAATTCATGATAAAATCAGGGCGGCGGCCGCTTTTTGCTTTATTCTTGCTGCAGTACCATTCATGAGCTGCTGGGTGCAGTGTCGCTTTACCATTTACATTGTGAAAAAGAATTGCGCAACAGAAGAAGAACCAAGTCACATGCCTCGAGCGCCAAAAAATAACGTATTCATAAAGGAACAACAAATACATTAATATATATTTTGTACAGTCACTGTTTTATGGCACTTAAAATATATGTATAATATGTACATCATAATAAAAACAATGTTTTTTTTCAAATGAATTTAAGAAAACTGTAATGAAAACAAAAGGAGATGCATTCCTGATAGAGTTAACAGCACATAATAATATCTAGGTTGTTTTTCCAGCTCATTCCAACTGTAGCATCATGGGTAGAGTCTCACCAGCATATCTTATACAGGCTTTTAAAGGATGCATGTTGTTCAGACTTAATAAAAGCACAAATACTAATAAACACACACACACTCAAACAATATACAGTTTATGCATGTCTATATGTGGGTGTTTATCTGGCATTTGTAATACAATTTTAATTGCTTTACAATAACACGTGGTGGGTAGTATTCAATTAAATTGCACATAATATACAAATAGTATTGATAGTTAGGACAGCTGATGTACGGAAAAGTTTTGGCATCACTTTACTTGAAGTTTTATACATAAAGGCTGACATTACGCTGTCATTATTATGACATGACACCTGTCATTAGCATTGAGCGTTGTTCGTTACCCTATCCCTAAATTATCCTGACCCCTAACCTTAACCTTAACCCCACTAGATCCTTCCACCAAAACCAAAAAATGCCAACATAGCTTCAAAGGTGTCATAATTTAGCTAAACCCTAACCCTAAGCCATTTATCCTAACCATGTTGGGTGTGGGATACATATGTATGTGTATATACGTATATATGCATATGTGTGTATCCATAAAATGAAGAGTCCGTCCTTAAGACTGCTCTACTGTAAAGTGCCTTGAGATACCATTGGTTATGATTTGGCGCTATACAAATAAAGATTGATTGATTGATTGATAACCTCCCCTTCCCCACACCTAAAGCTAACCCCCGATACCCCCACATCCTACTCTTCCCCCTCCTGCATATGCCAGAATAAGGACTTTAACTTGTATATCCATGTTTTAATTATTTATTTTTCATGATTTTTTTTTAATTGAGTGGGGCGATAATCTGGTTTTTATTTTAACAGGAAGCTGCAGACCTCTACCTCTTTAATGGGGTCCTGGACCTGTTTTTTGGAGTTTTTTAATTTTATTTTTTACTTGGTATAGGTAGGGGAAGGGGTTCCTGTAGCCCGTGCCTTTAAACGTCTATCCCTACCCACCCTACACTAACCCTACCTAACCTTAACCCCACTAGATCCCTCCACCTAAACCAAAAAATGCCAAAATAGCTCCAAAGGTGTGATTATTTAGCGAACTACACTTACTGACAGCCTTCATAACACCTCATTTATGATAATGACAGATAGTGACAGCGTAATGTCAGCCTCATGAGTAAAACTTCAAGTGTTACCAAAGTTTCTTTATTAAGAAGGGATACAATCAGATATGTTGATATTTTTTCTGCTAAACCTAAACATCAGCTGGAACACTACAATACTACAGGTGATATCACCTCACTCTACCAGACATTCAATTTCTGACAGATTTGGATCTTTCCGCGTAAGCCCCAAAAATAAACATTGGACATTGTTTTGTTTTGTTTGAGTTCACGAAATGTTGGAGAAATGTGTTGAAAGTCCCTATTGACGAAGAAAACACAGTAAAAATGGAGTAAAAACACTTCTACGCATCCATCTATTTGACTCCATATCCCACGATGCAATGCAAGAAATATTTAGGACAATAAGAGTGTTTACAGTGGAGATCAATAAAAACTTACACAATGTTCTTTAGTGTAAGGATGTAGAAGGATATTGGTTCAGACGGTGTCCAGCATTTCATTGAAATAAACCAACCCCCCAGACTCAAAACATTACTTTCAATAAATGCTCTAGCGTGCCATTTTTAGTGTTGTGTAGCATTCAAATATAACCTTGCCTTTCATCGTCACAGAGGGAGAACATGTGATGAACCATGCGCTGAAAGTGGATTTACTGCTTTGCAGAATAGTGGGGAAGGCTGCAGCGGTAAACGGTCGTGTTTTCTGACACACTCCATTTAGATTTTACTCTAGTGAATTTAAATGGCACGCTGTGAGGTACAATAGCTAATTGAGTGAAGCATCTCGCCATTAAAAGCATTTCATCGCTTACTTAGTGTCTTTTCATCGCCGCTGAATATTCCATTTTGGGATTTCACATGAAGACTTAACACGTAATGCAAATTTATAGAAACGAACACTGATATAATTCTAAATATCGTTCACATATCGGTCTCTACATCTGCCAGCACAATTATGATTATGAATATTCAAAGTTTGGTCTAAACATCTGTCCTTCTGGTTTCAAATTCATTTATTATTCCATTTTTGCCATTGCATGTAAATGTGATGAAAAAGGTACTTCAAAAAGTTATTTCACAGAAGACATATAGTATCACACATGGTATATTATGGTGTTGGAAAGGCTTTAATCAGCACATGTTTAGTATTCAGCAGAGGTGTAAAGGGTACTGATATATCCTATATATTTAAATCAAAGTTAAAGGCACTTTTTTCTCTACTGCATATGATTGAGAGAGAGATTTTTGGTCATGTTGTTGATGTAATGTGTTCATTGATGATTTGAATTGATTTTACTGATGATTTTAAATGTTCTTATTGATTTGCCTTGTAGTAACTACTATTACTACTACTACTATAACTACTTTTCTACAAATCACTTTTGGTTGTACCATGCCAAAAAAAATCAATGTACAGAGAAAAAGCGGAAACGTGATCACAATGTGCCAGGCACGTGATGCTGAGTCACCTGAAGTCCAAAATGCCCGCCTGGCCAGCAACGCTGCAAGTGTGACAAGACGTCGTGAAGCACAAACGGGTGAATAACAGAGTAATGGCCTGGCCAGCAACGCTGCAAGTGTGACAAGACGTCGTGAAGCACAAACGGGTGAAGAACAGAGTAATGGCCTGGCCAGCAACGCTGCGCACGAGGCAAGACAGCGTGCAGCAGAAACACCTCAGCAGCAGGAGGAACGCTTTAACGCTACAGAGTATGTACACCTCTCTGTACATCCAACCTTCAAACACATACTCATTTGGCCATAACAACTCTACTTAAGGTCCTACTATATGAATACATACCTCCGACGGGCACTGTGATAGTAGCGCAAATCACAACAAAATCATCTCAAACAAAAATAGAGTCCATAGTAAGAAAGAAAAAACTCAACAAAATCCACATGAACAAGCATTTAGTGACAGTGGGAAGAAAAAACTCCCTCTTTTTTATAAGCAGAAATCTCCAGTAGAACCATGTTCAGAGGTGGCAGACATCCCTTACGTACAGTAAACATATCATGTACAGTATAAACCTAAGGAAGAGACCAAATCTTGCACAATTAGAACTGAATTTATTTTCCACAAAGGCTTCTGTATAAAATAAATGGTATGTTGAAATGTACAGTTCTTTTTTTTGTCTATTTTGGTGCCATGCATTACGTTTCATCTGATTGATCAGCTGTGATGTGTTGATGTCTGGTCATTTCATTATTTGTAGTTTCACAATGTCCGTTGATCATCTTAAAACAAAAACGAATAATTTACTCAGTAACAGTTGGGTGTAGAAATGCAACAAATAACTTTACTTCTTTTACAACGCACTTACGGTAGCTAGGAGTAAAATTATTGATCTATATATTCAAAAAAGTACAAGTACCCATAAAAGCTACTCAATTACAGTAACATGAGTACTTGTAATCCATTATTTTCACCTCTGGTGTTCAGACACAATGGATAAGGAGAGCCAAATGCCCCTCAGCTTCCTGTTCTCCTCACAAACCACGAGGTCCTATTCATTCTGCCCTGGGGCCATTCTAGCGCTGAAAGCAGTGGTAGCATGCGTCAGTTTGCTGGGGATACTTCTTATTCAATAATTTATGTTGAAATGTTTTAACATTCAATCTGCATGCTTTCACTTACTGAAAAAAAACATCTAATCTGAACAGTTTTTCCCATGTCGAGAAGTGTGCAAGCAGCCCAAGATGACATGATAATGAAGAGCTACTGTAAATCTAGTTAAGTGCATGCGTGCACTGATGAACGCATCATGTATGATGTGGGCAGTAAAGCATGTATTGGTTGAAGCACTAACACACAGTCCATAGCTTGAGTGAACACTGCCAGGCTCAGTGGAACTAAACCATTGAATTGGATTAATTCACTGTGCGTTCTCTGAAAGAAAATCACCTACGATTGATGTCGTTATGGAAGTTTGCTGCTGTTGAGAATAAGTAACGGGACTATGTACAGTATGTTTCAATATTGTGATGTTAGCAGGGTTGCTATATACTGTATGTAGGACAATAAGATGAAGGTTCATTAAGACAAGGGGTGTCCAGGTACTTTTTCACTTTTTACATGTTATTGAAACTGCATCATTGCATATTGGCCGATACGGTATCATGGTGGTACATTAGCATGAATCATATCAACTTTTGACTTATTCTTTAGTGTGGAACAGAGGTGTAAAGAGAACTGATATAGTAGACGTACTGTTACTTGGCTTCTCTGCAAATGTAAAGAAATTCAAACTTGTCCATTTCTGTCCGTCGCTTTAAAATGGAAATATAGTGAGGGACCTACAGTATTTGCAGACAGTGGATTAAGGAAATGTTTTGCAATCTAGTGTTAAAAAGACTAATTCATATAGTCAGAGGCCTTTCTTACACTTTATGGATGACCTAAACGTACAATTGCCTGCAACTAGACAAGGACTGGTGTCACCACTTTTCTTTCTTTTTTCATTTTTTTTTTTTTTATGAATGTGTTTTTATTTTATTAATTTATTTTATTATATTTATTTTCTGTATATTCCTCCTTATCAATGAACACTTGCTTTCTTGCGTCACTAAGCGGTACCAGGTTTTGGAAGAGTTTGTGTGTTGAACTAAAAATAATTCTGAATTCAAAGCAATTTAAGCATAAATACATAAAGTGTTAAAGGGATAAAATTGTAAATAGGTGTGTATATACTTGTGTATGAGTGGACAGATGAATGTATAGTAGTGAATTGTATAATTATGTAGATATAGATCAATTAATTGTATATATATGTATATTTATAGTGTAGATAGGTGTATATTATAAGAAGATTATATGTATAGTAGTAGATATTAAGTCTATACTTTCTCCTACTCCTTTTCGAACATGTACAGGCTTCACGAGCAGGATTTTTGTACATTTGTTCTCTTTTTGCTTTGTTTGATTTAATTTATTTTCATTTATTTTGTATTACTATTATTATTATTATTATTATTTGTGTTCATTGTAAATAAAATAAAATCAAGTGATATTACTTAGAGAACAATAGTCGGCAACAGTAGGGATGAGAAAAACGTACACATTTATAATATTAACCAATGGGTTACATACACCTTAACCTTAAATATTAGAATATTCTACAATCAAAAAAGTAAATTAAAAAACCTTCAAAAATAACTTCTATAAATCTAATAAAAACAACGTATCAGAGATTTTGAATGGAGGCCAATATAATCCGATACGTTTTTTTAATTTGCTGATATTAGACCGAAATCTGATATCAATGTTGAATTGTCACTCCCTTACCTAAGACTGGAAATGATTGCATTTAGGTTAAATTGTCTTTAATTCTTGGATTGAATAACAATTTTTCTTCTTCTTCTTCCTCTTCCTCCTCCTCCTCCTGCTCCTCTTTTCTTCTTCTTCTTCCTCTTTTCTTCCTCTTCTTCTTATTCTTCTTCTTCTTCTTCTTCTTCTCTTTCCAAAACATTCTACTTATTCATATGTCAGGGAGGAAAAGTTTGCATCACATGGCCAGGATCAAATTCCAGTCTTGATAACACAACATTAAAATAAGTCTTTTTACTCATGTCAACTAACAAAAAATGACATTTGAACCGAGCATATGTTCAGATAGAACTGCTGCGCTTTGATCATATATACATCTCTGACAGACACTGAGATGCTTTCACACTGGCATCTTGAAATAATTAAACATTCTTTACAAATGCCACAATCCAACATGTATTTACATTATAAGGCACAAAGTGTTGATGCAAAGAATTCAATTATTCTCAAACTGAAAAGTTAAAGCTGCCAATCAGTTCCTTCTACTGCCTCTGCAATCTACCAGAAGCCACGCCTCTACTTTTCTGCAAACGCATCGCGGAACATAACAAGGTTGCATCGGGTCGCATTGATATATGTCTATGGGTCAGGTAAGTGCCAAAAATCATAATTACCTGTTTGCTGTTGTAACGCGCGGCCTTGTTTCCGTGCACAGTTTCGCATTCACTTTGATTGACCGTCTCAAAAACAGGAAGTCAAAGCCTATTGGCTGGGCGCACTCGGCGATCAGTTCTATTTGTATAGGGGTTTATAGGACGAAGGAGGGACTTATTTAGACCATTGTAAAAAACTAGTTAGGTATTTTATGAATTTCAAAAGAATCATACATAAACATAGAGATCTCATAAACTCTGGATATCAGCTTTATTTTTATTTTCTGTAAACCAGCATACCTTAACATCATTCATCTTTAGAAACACAGCCTGTGACCCATCTGGTTATTTAATTAATGTGCGACGCAAAGGTTAACTGATGATATAGAGTTTTGAAGCCTTGATTACCATAAACACAGCTCTTCTAAAAGACTCCGGGTGGATTGTTGTTATAATCCATGTCTGCTTTCAATCTGTTGCTTGGCAAATACCTCAGCTGTTGAAAGCGCTTTAAAAAGTGGTGAAAAGACAAGGTGTAGGAGGATGTTTGACCTTCTGTTGAACCAGAGCCGGGATGATGTGAACTGCTCAGTGAAGTGTGATTATTCCCATTTACAGCACCGTAAATCCACACAGCATGATGTCAGAGACAGATGCAGTTATTGTTTTGTCCTTTCGACATATAGGGATGAGGGATAGGGAGGATTTGTTTCACGTATTCCCATATGAGAAACTTTCATCTGCCTGGTTTGGAATTTAAAGCAGATATTTCTCAGAAATTTTTATGTATGATTCTTTTGAAATGCAAAAAAATATCTAACTAGTCTTTTACTATGGTCTACTGCTGGTGGTCATTCATATACAGTACATTAATGTATATAACTCCTTTGTCCTATAGATCCCTATGCAAATAGAAACGATCGCCGACTGCTCCCAGCCAATAGGCTTCGACTTCCTGTTTTTGAGACTGTCAATCAAAGTGAATGCGGAACTGTGCACGTAAACAAATCACAACAGCAAACAGGTAAATACCATTTTGGCTCTTACCTGACCCATAGATCTATATCAATGTGACACGATGTGACCTTGTTAATGTTCCACGATAAGTGTGCAGAAAAGTAGAGGCGTGGCTTCTGGTAGATTAGGAGAGGCAGTGGGAGGAAGTGGAGCTGTTTAGGGCGGGACATCGAGACGTTTCTGAGAAACTCAGAACATCAAATTTAAAGAGCAACAAATTCTTTATCAAATCAAGGTTATTAAAATTTAAAGATAATATTGAACAGCAAACATTACTTTTTATCTTTAAAGGTCCAGTATAATGCCATTTTTCACCCATCTCCATTTGTTCCAAGAACCCCAGGAACATAATAGTTGAGGTTTATTTTCCTAAACTCACCTGTTTTCTGGAGTTTTAGCCCTATGAAAAGTCACTTTCAGAGTTCTCCTTAAAACAGGCTGTTTTCTGGGCCTTTGTGCATATGGATGAGTGGGCGTAAACACACACACACGCTACTTCATCGTGTGTGTTTATCACAGCAACAGCAGCAGTAAATCATTGACAGTCTTCCTTCTCCTCTTCACCTCTTCTGAGCGTAGAACTAGTCCATTTAAGGTGATAGTCCATTATTTTGTCCAACTGCTGAGTGGCATTGGGTCACAAACACGTCAGATCATCCCATAAAAGCAAATCAAGGTGGTATAATGGCTACTAAAATTGGAACTGATTTGTAACCGCTCGCTCCACACTGCAGGGAAGTAAACTCAACTATCAGCTGAGTCAGCTGTTTCACTCACATGAGCTGCTGCTTTGCTTTCTTCTCCTCTTCACCTTTTCTGGTCACAGAACTAGTCCATTTAAGACAATAGTCCATTGTTTTGTCCAACCGCTGAGTCGCATTGGGCCACAAACACGTCAGATCATCCCATAAAAGCGATACGAGGTGGTATAACAGCTTCTAAAAGTGAAACTGTTGTGAGCGCTCTTTGGTTTCTATTTACTGAACGTAAAGATATTAATTGTGATATTAACTGTAATATCAACCTGCCTTCGCTATGTTTGTTTTACCTGTGAGGTAGTTTGAGAGGGAGGAGCTCACATTCTTATGTAGGGTAGGAGGAGCCAGGATTGTCAGGAGGAGGAGGAGGAGTTTCCCCCTTTTGACTCATATGAAAGGATCAATGAAAGGAACCAATAAATGTATTTGGTATGAAATAGTGTTTTTGATTGATCACTCACTCTTTGCCAGATTATGTCACAGCTTGCTTTACTCTCCGAGCTCTTTCTCTTGGTTTGGTTCTCAGCTGTGGCTACATTGTAGCTTACCACCACTGGTATGACTGTGTGAGTGAGTGGTGTGAATGAATAATGGTTTCTGTAACGCGCTTTGAGTCTCCTCGAAGAAAGCACCATATAAATCCAAGCCATTATTATTATTATTATTATCACCAAAATTTAATCACCTGTTTCTTGTCCCATTTATCAATTTTCCTTAAAATTTCATCCAAATCCAATCATAACTTTTCAAGTTATCTTTTGCGCACACACGCACACTGGTAATATTTAGTATTATTAGAATTTTTAGCAAAAAAAAAACATTGTTGAACCCCATATTTTTAATGCTTTCATTTTGTGTAATGACGGACGTTCCAGCAGAAGTCCTTATTGCGGCGTTAGACACAGCGGTTACACGACAAAGCAAGCCAAACTAGGAAAACTGAAGCGGTGAAGAAACACATTAAAGGCTCAAACATATTTGGATGAAATGGACTTGAAGGACTTTCCTTTGACTCGATATGTGGGGCAAACTGCGCGTGATGCACTTTCAGTCCACGCACAGTTCGCCCCACATACCGAGTCAGAGGGACAGTGATTACAGAAGAGATAAATCGCTTTTTTCTAAGAGAAGCGTATCCAAGGTGGAGAGAACAGAAAACTCTCCAATAACACAAGATAAAGTCCCTACATTTGTCACTTGTCTCCATTGAGAAAAAAGTCGCAAAGAGCTGTGCGTTGTGCGCGTTCATGAAGATACCAGAAATGGACGATAGGTTTCGAAACAGGGAGGGTGGAGCGTGATTGTTTCTATACAAGTCTCATGATTCTACATACTGCAGCTTTAAACCTGCAATTCCCTTGCTGCCACGAGGCTTAACTGACTGTTTAATTTTGTGCTCTTTCTGGTAACAACGCAACAGTTTGTACACAACTCAGCGGTTAAGTCGACGAAATGTGGTACAGCTTATGTAGATTAGCAATGTTGCTTTGGCGTTTAGGACTGAACTCTGACCCTTCTTCATGCAAGTGGAATTTACATAACTTTGAGTGAAATGAGGTTTTCCTTGATAGACTTAGTTCACCCAAATTTCATGTAAATGAAAGCACCTGTTTTTGGACTTCTACCCTGCAGTAGATTAATAAACTGTCCGGGACATGACTTACGTAGCGTTTTCCCTGAGTTAGCTTCATTGCTAGTGTATAACAATTCCTACCAGGACATAAAAGAAGAGCATGTAAAAGGAATATGGAAAGATGAATACATTTTCCGTTCTATGCACATCACTGAAGTGTGTCAGGCAGACCTCTGATAATACGGCCTTGGTGCATGTGCTTATTTATTTTCCCATGTTATTTATTAGCAGATGATTGCACGCAAAGGTTAAGCAATTAATGTAATCCACTGAAGTCTGACTTCATCTTTGTTGACAGAATTTAGATGAGGATGATTTTTAAAGTGCAACTGCACACAAGAACAGTTCAAGTCAACAGCAATAACCTAATCTTAACATGTTACTATACCTTTTTGTAAGTTTGCACATATGGATTTGAATGCATATAATATTAGAAATAAAAACAAGGCTGAAAATGTATTGCTTTAATACAAGAGTTGAGGTACGAGCATCACCCTAGACGAGTGGTTCTCAAACTTTGTTGACTCAAGTACTCCCTTTATCTATCTTTTGAAGCCAAGTACCGCCTTTGTTCGACCATGACATTTTGCTCAGAATTCTGGAAAAAAACATCTATAGAGCATAATGATGGAATAAATGTGTGATAACACACATTTTAAATAATCTCATTTTGTAAATAAATGGAATAAAACAGTATTTAGTTCAACCTGAATAGATTTATTTCCCCCTTGCCTTGGGGGTTCAAATCCTGCTCTAACCGAGTCATTGTCGTTGTGTCCTTGGGCAAGGCACTTTACCCACATTGCCTTGTATGAGTGAGTATGAATTGTGCATGAATGTTGGTGGTGGTCAGAGGGGCCGTAGGCACGAAATGGCAGCCACGCCTCTGTCAGTCTGCCCTAGGGCAGCTGTGGCTACATTGTAGCTTACCACCACTGGTATGACTGTGTGAGTGAGTGGTGTGAATGAATAATGGTTTCTGTAACGCGCTTTGAGTCTCCTCGAAGAAAGCGCCATATAAATCCAAGCCATTATTATTATTGTTATCACCAAAATTTAATCACCTGTTTCTTGTCCCATTTATCACTTTTCCTGAAAATTTCATCCAAATCCAATCATAACTTTTCAAGTTATCTTTTGCGCACACACGCACACTGGTAATATTTAGTATTATTAGAATTTTTAGCAAAAAAAAACATTGTTGAACCCCATATTTTTAATGCTTTCATTTGTTAATTTTCCTCTCTTGTCAAGTACGCCTTGTAGTGCCATCGCGTACCCCCATTTGAGAAACACTGCCCTAGACTATGGCTCAGTGTCTTGGCCCATGCATGGAAATGCCAACATTCAGATAAAGGACAGGTTGGGTAAGCCAGTCATCACTCTATGCAGTGACAGTGATGATCATGAGGCTAGGATGAAATAGAGATGTGTCCTTGTTTGTGACTGGTTCGTAGAGAGACTCAAAATTTGAAGCCTTTTTCTGGGTTGAGTGTCTTCATCAAGACTGGGAAAGGCTGACAGGATTCAGTGAAAGTACAAACGACTTTTTGAATTGCTTAAACAGAGCTGTGTGGTCATGCAACATAAAAGCACTTTGCTAACCAACTAATACCCCAACGTTTGCAAATAGAGTCCCCAATTTATATTTGATTAAAAAGCAATTGGAAAAGGGCACGGTTCTTAATATTGGAATTTCCCTGATGGTAATGCCACACATACATTTTTAGTTACAGTTTTTTGAATAGAAAGTAACTGTTTTAGGTTGTTGACATCAGTTATATATTTCTCTCTTACTTTCTCAGATTGTTTTCTATCTCCCTATTCCCAAATAAAACCATTGCTCCACAATTGTTTACTATACTCTCAAGATCTTATTTAAGACTATTAGCTCTTGCGTTAAGGCCTGTGTGTGTACCTCTAAAGGCCCATTTATGCTCAACATGAAATTAACTAAAAAATTAGGATGAAAGCATAAATCTGCATCCAAACATAATAGTTATCTGCTGGTACTCAAAATGATTGTAATTATGCACCATAAGGATACATTACAGTACACTTAACAGCCACCATGTGTAATATCTCTCATTAAAATGAGGTCATTGACACAAACTGTGCAGATTTTGAGTTGTCTCCGAGTGGCTTTTAATTCTATGCCAATATAAGGGAAGTGTTAGTATGTACTGCATGTATGAGAACTTAAGTGTTAGTTCTGGCATGGCTCACTTGCTCATTGTTCCACATGTAATGACACAAACATGTGTTTTTATTGTGTTTATTGTTCTCTCTGCTCCCATTTCCAACTGTTTATCATCTTAATTATACTTTTAATTGAAATTCACAGTTTTAATTGTTCATGGAAGTCGGTTCTTTGTTATTAGTTTTTATTTTTGAGTTTCCTCACTTTGCCACTCACAGCTTGGGTTAACTGGCTCATCAACAGGTCACTTGTTGGACACAATGGGAGATTTATTTCCATTCATCACTCTCGCCCAGAGGTGGGCAATTTTTATCGCAGCGGGGGGGGGCACAAACATGTGATTGTGTGATCCTTGAGCCACATTATCAAAATCCATGCCAGCATTTGGAATTATGAATGATTTAAGCATTAATGAAAGAAATAACAGACGTGTGTGGGGGTTTGTTGTTTTTGAGTCATTTTGTGTGTTTTTAGAGACATTTTTATTGTTTTTTGAGTCATTTAGTGGATTTTTCAGTCATTTTGTGCATTTTTGTCATTGTCTGTTTGTGGATTATTCTGTGTTTTTGGGGTTTATTTTGTACATTTACTTTGTACCCCCAAGTTGCTAGTTGCCCATGCCTGCTCCAGCTACATTAATTTAGAATTGTTGTAAATTGAATCTTGAATATTTGTCTAATGATTGAAAATGTTTGGTCTTTTGCACATTAGTTCAATCACTTCGAGAAGGAGAAGAAGTGATTATAAGAAGTGATTTTACCTCATTCTTACTGGGATTTCTTGTGTTTCTACACAAGACAAAAAAGACAGTGACTTAATGTAATTTTGAGAACAACGTCTGGATCACACACAGATACAGTAAAAAAAAAAAAAAGTGATTTGTGGAGTAAAGCACCTTCAAATATTAATTAACAGTGCGAGTTTGCATTATTTGGATGAATCTATTATTAAGAGGTACGACATGCTGGATAAGATCTTGAAGTCTGTTCTCTGAATTAACAGGATTTTGTCTATTAAATCATCTTTTTTAGCACTTGTAATTTAAACAGTCATTCTGTGTGTGAAGCTTGGCCTACTAAAATAAGTATTAAAGCTAACAATATGGAATAGATTCTGGTGTAAAACTCTCTGCATATTGGATGTGTTTTTTTTTTTTTTTAATAGTTGCACTTTATAACAAATGCAACAAGAAAAAGAATTCACTTTTTGAAAGGTCTACACCAGACACAAGCAAAATGGCAAAACAAATCCCCAAAAATTGTATTTAAAGAAGTACGAAGGAATATGAAGACCAACATAATACACAAAATAACTTCCAAAACACACAAATCGACAGCAAAATGCACAAAGTACACAAAAACATACTTCCAAAAATACCCAAAATGACTCATAAAACCCAAAATGACAACAAAGAGACAGAAAAACCACCACCAACAAAAACACAAAAAACAACACATTTCAGAATAGCTCCAAAAACACACAAACTGTCAACAAAATTACAGAAAATGCCAGGGAAATAAAGAAAACAACAAAAATATATATATATAGAAAATGACCCTAAAAACACACAAATCAACAGCATCAATGCAGAAAATGACAGAAAAATAAACAGAAAATTATAAAAACACACACAGTGACTCCAAAAATACACAAAATCAATAAAAACTGAGAAAACCACAGAAAAAGTCATAAACAAAGTTTTTTGTGATAGTGTTGCCCATCCCTGTCTTACATTCTGACCTTTCTGGCGAGAATTGGCACATTCTTGCTTCAGCTTCTTTTTAAAGTGTATGTAAAGCTTAAAATTGGACCGTTTCTGAACATTTGACTCTTTGTTTCACTGTAAAGTCCTGCTAACCTGTTTGTGCTGCCTTTACCCTGAATAAGCTGTGATGAGCTTGGACAACCTTTGACCCGGAACAGAATAAGCGTGTATAGAGGATGGATGTATGCAACAATATATGTGCTGTAAGCCTTTGATTAAACTTGAGGAATGGTAAAGACAATCCCTGACGTCAGAATTTAAAATGGTCAAAAATACAGCTCAATAAATAAATAAGGACAGTTTTATCGTGAAGTTAGGTCCACATTCTGTGCTACCAAAGCATGATTTAGTTTATTTTTTTTCTAACTTGTTGAACTGAACTGGGAATGAGAGGTTTCCTCCTGTGTTTGGTGTCACAGTGTAAAACAGGAGATAATGTCAGCACTGAGGAGATTAATCGGCTTTAGCTAAGGGCAGAGATTAAGGCCAGCAATGAAAGTGGGACAACGTAGCATCATTGCTTGGCTAAATCAAACTAATCCTCACAAGCTTGAACAGCGCCGCTCTGTGTATTTAAGGTAGATATAAACCAGCCTCCTGCAGCACAACACCATATATCCTCAGTTAACCATTTCTGGGCGTATTTTAAGAATAGTTCACATGATACACACCCAGTCATTTACATGCAGTGGGTATTTCATCTGAAGTTGTTACGACTGTCAGCTCGGGCTTGGAATAAGCTTTTTGTGAGAGCTTTTAAATCCAATGTACTAAAAAGTTTTTGGTTGGATAGATTCACATATACCTCAGGGATTATTGTCAGTGGTTAACATACTATTTTTTATTTTTTCAAAAGTAACTTGTAATAGGATCCTGAACAAATTATATTCCAAAGTTCTAGCTTAAGCTACATTTTACTCGTCGAAGCCGGGCACCTTTTAACTTTCACCAGCTTAGCTCAGCTGCAGCAGCAACAGAACAACTGACGGATTCCACCAAAATTAAAGGGGAAATATTATGCTATTTTTCACCCATTTCCAAGAACCCCAACAACATAATATTTCAGGTTTATTTTCCCTAACCCGCCTGTTTTCTTGAGTTTTAGCCTCTGAAAAGTGACCAATTCTAAAACCGGGCTGTTTGAGTGGGCGTGTCTATAGACGCAGACTCCACATATGACTCCACACAACAGTTAATCACGAGTGACTTTCTTTTGCTATTCACACACTCTTGTTGTTTTCAGCCAAAAAACTGCTCATTACAGTAAAACGCATGGCTGTTTAAACAGATATTATGATTGTGAGTCAGAAAAACACTGTTTTATGAAGTGTATGTGCCGTGCAGCAACAGCAGCTGTTTCTGCTGCTTCACACACTTACCGGAGCTGCTACGTTGCTTTATCATCATCATCTCATGTAGAGATTACAGGAATAGTGCATTCAAGGTGATTGTCCACCATGATTTATTTTAGCCAATCACAATAGCAGAGCTTTAGCGTAGAAAAAGCGCCTCTCGCTGTTGCTCTTTCAAAAAGGAAATGCTGGATTCTTCTAAAACTGAGTTTAGAACAGCTTCCACACATTCATCTTCCTGCGTCAACATTCTGTTGTGATTCAGAGTTATGCTAGTAGCGGTAGCACAGCTAGTTCCTCTCCCCGCAACTGCGCATGCGCCAGTTTTGTTTCGATGCTTTTGCCTTCGTCACACCCGGATATTCCGCCCCAAACCACAACACTGCCTCATGATTAGTTTGAACCGGTTCGTTTGCTAACGGACGGTAAGGGCTTGAGCACCACAAGATGGATTCTGGTGTTTGTGAACACCAGGAGAATCCATCTTGCAGTCAAAGTTACGCAGAAACAGGCTGTTCTGAGAGGAGCTCATGAAAGCAACATTTAGTGTTTGGGGCAATACACTTCAATCACTGTTTTGTTGGGCTGAGGCCTATGTGAAATTGTATAATATGGGACCGAAAAAAAAGTTCACCCTGACCCAGTCAACTCTTTTTGTAATGACTTTCTCACGCAATTCAGAGTATGTGGAAGTCAACAGGATTTTTATTGAATGTTAGAATTGGGGTCGTTATACTGCCACATTATAATGAGGTGCAGATAAGTGGTTCTTTAAACATCAACGTTCCAAACTTATATAGGTTGATAAAGAAAACGTTGGATAGCACTACAAAACAACCTTTCATTGATTTGCTGTGACCCTGAAGCAATAATTTTCCTCTTTCAAGAGACAAGTGGAGCCATACATGGCCTGTAAAAGTTAACTACAGCGTTACAGTGCAATGCAAAACCAGGTTTGTTCTATTAAAAACCTCCAACATCAAAATAACATGGTGGGAGCGGCTCGTGGGTTTTGCAGTGGCGGTTCTCGGAAATACATTTGTCATGGATGCACTGGCCTTGGGCTGTGGGATAACACTCATACTGGGCTCAAGCACAGACACGTTGTTCCCAAATACCTGTTTTATGGAATTTCCACTCACCTCTTCCTCTGTTCACAGCCACCATCATTATTCCTAAGCCGCACACTGGTCACCAAACTGGCTTGATAACTCAACAATAAGCACAATATACACAACCACAATTTCACATCGCATCACTTGAAACCTATCGACTACTCCCCACCCATTCCATTTCCTATCTTGTATCCCTCTTCCCTGTTAACTTCCCCACCCCTCTCCAACCCCTCACCTTGGTGTAACACTGCCCTCTCTTTTTTACATCCTCCCTTTAATAAAGTATTTCTTACCCTTCCCTAGGGAGAGCTGGTGATGGTCACAATTATGCAATGAAATAAATAAATTTATTTAATTGCAATAACAAAATATGCATTGCTGTTAAAAGATTGCACTTCTTGTAGTGTTAACCTTCAACAGAATGTGCAGACAAGTGAAAGAAAAAAAAAATAAATAAAAAAAAAATAACATGGTGGTCCATGGCCGTCATTTGCTTTCTTGTGTATTAAGTTCTTCATACATTGATTAATTGTATCATTCTATTCCCTGATGAATATTGCATACGCCCAGAAACTGGAGGAAAAACAAATATGACGTCCAAAGATTCATCACTTTACTTGCAAACTGCTGCAGTTGTTGATGAGAGGAACCACTCACAGTAATTTTACATTGGAAGGAAATATGTACTTTATTAGTTCTTTTGCTGCCAGCAAACTTAAAATTCATCATATATGCCTTAATGATCAATAAATTGAGATCAAAAGGTGTAAAAGGTTAAAATTGATGCGTGAAAGAACAAAAATGGTGTTTTTTACTAATTACTGTCTGGTGAGAAGGAATTAAGGTAAGTCGTAATACTTCTATGCATCCATTTACGGGACTCCACATCCCACAATGCAATGTGTGAAACCTTTCCAAAAACATTATTAACAAAGTCTTTTTTAATTAAATTAAGTTTGATTCATTGATCTATAAAATGTAAGCAATAATTGTATCTAATTGAATTTAAAAAAAAAAGTGTTGTGGGTAACAGCTTGTGAAACTTGTGAAATGTCCTTGATGGGGGTAAAAAGTAACAAATGATTTGATGACTGTGACTTTATTACAATGCAAACCAATCACCCATGAGCCTGAAAATGTTGTGACGGTAGTAGTGACACAATGTGAACAAGGACCTGACTTGTTGGTACATTTCCAAATGTTTTGATTTGATAAAAAATAAGAAATATCAAAAAATATCAAAATTCCTACCATACACTACAACCACTACTCATAGGCTGCTTATCCAAATGGCCGTCCAGGTAATGGAAATACATTGACTTTACTATTTTTTTTTTTTTTAAAAACAAAATTGTAGCAAACCAACTTTGAAACAACGTTGAAATGACGTGATGGCCTGATATCTCTGGCAGGTGCAGAATGAAAGTTTTTACAACGTCTTTTTCGGACGTCGTCTGGATGTCCGAAAACAACGCATTCTAGACATCTCAAGAAGACGGAATGAGAAAGATGGCCCACGGTGGATTTGATCTCCTGACGCTATGTTTTGAAGCGCTCTTCTTTTTTGTATTAAGCAGAAAAATAATCTCAGGAGATTTCTGAAACTACTACTCAAAAGTCAAAGTCAATTTCAGCTTTATTGTCAATTCCGCATGCACAAACATACAAGGGAATCGAGAAGACGTTTCTCACTTCCCACGGTGAACAGATAAAGAAAAGACATTCCTATACTAAAGGTAGACATACAATTTTTACAACAGATAAAACATTTACTAATACCAAATACTAAAACTAATACTAATATATAAATACTAAATACTAAAACTAATACTAATATATAAATACTAAATACTAAAACTAATACTAATATATAAATACTAAATACTAAAACTAATACTAATATATAAATACTAAATACTAAAACTAATACTAATATATAAATACAGTGTGTAGGTGGGAGTAGCAGCATGAGTTCCTATATAGTTTGTTATGATAGTGCAAAGGCAAAACGGTCTTGACGGCATGAGAAAATTCTGTATATACAGTAGTAGTGCAAGAGTGATAGTACAAAGGGCAGTCAGTAAAACAGTAATAAATAACAGCATTTTCAGTCTTTTTGCTATTTTGGTGGGGGGGGGGGGGGGGATTCAGCTGGTGGATATGATTGAGGTGCCAGAGGGGAGAGAGATCAGCTTCCTGAACTGGTTTAAGAATTGTACAACAATCTAAGAACTGTATGGATAGTAGAGTAGTATCATCTTCAAGTATGCGATGTGGTTAGGGAACAAAATCTTGAATGATTTTGATTAATCTTGACTTTTGTGAAATCAAATCATAGAAAAACATCAGAGCTATGTAGTATATCAGTGAAAGTAAGAGTATTTCCACATGCACAATGTCAAGGGAACTCAAGGGATTCAGACAAAACAGCTGTGTAGACATTAACAATACAATCATTTTAAAAAAAACGTATCAGTAAAATGTGTGTTAAATCTTTTCTTGTTTGTTTTTTGTTGTTCAGTGATTAGAACATATGTATTCAATGTTTTGTTTTTTATTGTTTTGATGTTGATTTTGTCATGAAGTTAGAGAATAAAAAAAGAAACAGTAAATGAGAGGTTTTAATTTGCTAGGGACCGTAGAAACCAGTGGAGGCGGGGCTATGATCTGGGGTTTGTTCCAGTTGGTCAGGTCTGGGTTCAGCAACGTTATGTGGTCAGCTGACCACATGAATATACTAAAAGACCAGGTTATTACATTGATGGATTTTTTTCTTCCTTGACGGCACAGGCTTATACCAAGATGACAAAGCAGGATTCATGGGCCTCTAATTGTGAGAAAGTTGTTCAGGGAGCATGAAACTCCATTTTCACACATGGATTGACCATCATAGAGTCCAACCCTGATCCCCATTGAGGATCAGTGAGATGTGCAGAAAACGACGTACGCATGGGGTCAGAATCCCCCGCCGTCAATATAAGATCAATGTGTGCAACTCTGGACAGAAATAAATGTTTTGACATTACGGAAGGTTGAGGAAATGTGTGCCTTTATCAAAGCTAAAACCAGTCAGTGTTTCTGATAATCAATCACACCAATTGGGAAGTTCACAAAACCTAGAGAGCAGATTAAGTCAGGCTTTTCCCGTTGCCTTAAACGAGCTTAGCTGAGAGAAATGAAACTGTTTCATGAAAGTCATAAATTACATCCCTTTAAATCCCTTTTTTTCAGATTCATAAAAATCTATTTGTGGTGTTTAGCAGCAGGATGGATTGAGGGACAAAGGTGGTCCTCCACTGATTCATTTACTGACCCTGGATCAAAATAAATTAAAAAAAAAATCCCCCTCTCTTTCATCATTAGCAAAATTTCAAAAACGTATATCTTAGCTCATAATTGACCAATCTTTGTAAAAATTGACCATAGTTCCTCAATTACTGTGTTGAGTTTCATTCTGATTGGATCTGGATTGAATATTTTATTGTGATTTTTTTAAAACAAAGTAGAGGTGTCTATACTGTACATTTGGACCTACTGTATGGTTAATAATGGGGAGAGAAATGTCTTCCAAGCCTTTAAAGCATGACTCATCATAGTAACATGATCAGAATCACTGATCTATTGTTTCTCAAATGGGGGTAAGTGTACCCCTAGGGATACGAGATGGCACTACAGGGGGTACTTGGGAGAGAGATTGAGAGTGAAAAATTAACAAATAAAGTGTCAGTCTTTCTTGGTCCTACTTCAGGCTTGATATGACCGGAAATTATACAAACTATGAAAAATTATCTATTTTGGAGCCACTAAATCAGTGTTTTTCAATCTTCGGGTCGGGACACCTTGTGGGGTCGCGTGGAGTTTTAATGAAGTGGCCTGAAATTTCTGAAAAATTTAAATAGATTTTTGAATTTTTGAAATTATTATTATTTTTTAATTAAAGGCGGGGTAGGTGTTTTTTGAAAGCCAGCATGATTTTGAATGTAGCATCCAATGGTGGACCTAAGCTCATCGCTTGTATTGTGTAGAAACTTTGTCGTGTCGTCTCATGCAGAGATGAGATAAAACTAAACTTTATCAAAACGTGACCAAAAACTGTTTGAACTCTGTCACTGGTGACGCGCTTTGAGTGTGAGCTAGTGGATGCGAGGGGTCGAGAACGAGCAGAGAGACGTTGGTCAAAGTTTTTACAGGTTTACAACTGCTACAGATGGCAGATTGTCTTTTGGCTTCAGAGCACATACGATATTAATTTCTGTCAGGACATAAAAAAATTATTTCAACCAAAAAGAAAAATCTCTACCCTACCTTTTAAACACACAATCCTAAACAACTGTATACTTTTACTAGTGATATACTGTATATATATATATATATATATATATATATATATATATATATATATATATATACACACACATACATGTTCAAAAATGAATTCTAGAAAAAAAGGTCTTTGGGGTTACCAGAAATTCTTGATATCAAACTAGGGTCACGGTCCAAAAAACTAACCACTTCTTTAAATACTGTTTATTTCCACTTATTTACAAAATGAGATTCTTTCAAAGGTATCACTCATTTATTCCATCATTATGCTCTGTAGTTGTTTTTAAAAAGTTTTCTATAAGCAAAATGTTGTAGTACTTGGATTCAGAAATAAGAAAAAGGGGGTACTGGAGCCAAAAACATTTCAGAAGCACTGATCTAGATTACTGACAATATCTGGCAAAGATGAAGAGTTGGTGCTTGGCATAGGTTTGCACTCTTTGTGTGCTCTTGCTTAATTTTGCTTTTCTAAAGTCAGAAACCATCTTTGAATATTCACCCCAACAAATTAAGACTCTGATTTAGACTAGAATTCTTCTTCTATCCTAAATAACTTCTCATTTCCTCAGAGACTACAGCTGATTCTTTGTAACTCCAGACAAAAAAAAAAAACTCTGTTCACCTCCAGATGAGTTAAAGCCACGTGAAGCAACATAGAGTGAAATGATTCCTGGGCTTTGTCACAATCTCCAATAAGCAAAGGTCTTTTCCACTATCTCCTCTATTTCATTACCCAGCCAGACCTTGATGAGTGATGGCTTGTTACATTGGTGATCCCTCCTGCGGGTCCAATAACTCAGGTGAAAATACAAAGACTGGTGGTATAAATTCACTGGCTGGTAAATGTGTAGGTCTATGGCCTGACTGAGCTGTTGGCTTTTTCTGATGTTCCAGACTTAAAAGAAAAAAGGAACAGAGAGAAACCTAACCCCAGAGACCATATCTTGGTAAATCATGGAATAAAATTGGTAAATGCCAAACAGAAATCGATGAATTACAGTTATGAGCTGTGTACATCTCTCACAGCCTTTGGTTTCTAGAAATGATCCCATCAGTCATATAAAAGGGATCAATGATCTGATCAAGAACAGAACGGCAGAGTCGCCATCTTGCATTCAGTGTAGTTACTAAATGTGTGACAGTGACAAACATTTGGATCCTTTGAATAAAACCTTATTGTATACAGACCTAATGGTTCTTTTTTGGGTTTCTTATTGGAACTAGAACATTTTTGTATGGAGTGATATTTAGATTTCCTTCTTTATTTGGTAAAGCACTGGCGCCTAATAGGCTTTTAAAGGTTGACATTAGTAGAAGTGAGGGTGGATTGCTTGGTAAATGCCAGAAGCTGAGTGTATTCATGTAAATTAGTGCTGGTTATAAGAGAGAGAAAAAAAAGGATAAATGTTGCCGGTTATAAAGTATTAGAGCACCTCGTACTTGATTAGTGATTCAGGCCTGCAACGATTTAAGTTAGAGATATTTTGTTGTAATTAATTTTTTTCCTTTGAGTGTGTGGTTTACTCTTATGTAAATATTGGGTTTTTAGGTGTTTTTAACCTTATCGACAAGAGTAAATGTGTCAAGTCTTTAATTTCCAAAGCGTATAAGTGCATAAGCATATTACCAAGGGGGTAATTGAGTTTAAATTATATTTCTTAGTGGACCAAACTAACTTGCTATCAGGATAAACACTGGATTATTAAATGAAGCACAGCAACACATTTGGTAAAAGAGCCAAGAGCCCCACCCATAGTACGAGTAAAGCTGTAAACAATCTGAATAATCTTGGATTTGTGCATCACATCTGAATGTAGAGTTGTCCACTGCAGCTGCCTTTCATGGAGAGCACGTATTGATCATCCAACACCTGAAATAATGTCCGACTGCTGCAAAGCTACAATCTTTAAAGTGCTTTGAACAATAAAAACACGTACAATGGTTCTACGCATCTCGTTTTTTGTTGCTTTCTTTTGGCGCCCCTGTTTGAAGGTCAGCACGTTGGAGGGACGTTTCAAGAAATGCAATCATTCCCGTCACACATTTTCACAAGAGGTACTATCACTCTGTCAATAATCCATAAATACATTATATCTACTGTATAAAATGCTTGCTGATGAATTTCCCATCCTTAATTATATAAAGTTATTGTTTTTTTGTTTGTTTTTTTTTTACTATATTGACTTGGTCATTTAAAAAGCAGCTTGCAAGCTAAGTGTGGATAACAGAGTGGGCTCGAAAGTCATGTCAGTTTTTTGGGAGGAGGCAAAAAAAAAAGAACAAATTTGAAGCAGTTTGCCTTGAGGCAGTGATGCTTTTACTGCTACTGAACATGTACTACAGCATTGTTGGTTTTTACTTAGTTATTCAACATTTAAGAAGACAATAAATAAGAAACATCTGATTTTTCTACATCAGTAATAATGATGTATACAGTCACAGAAAGATCACGTGACATTGATTTGTCTTTAATCTATGGCTTTTAGTCGTGACTTTCATGTGTTCATCTACAGCGATCTTGCTTATTGTTGCAAACAAGATAGCTCATGGTTTGGGTTGTCAAGAATTTGTAAACTGTGCAACGTCCATGTGCTTCAGTTTTTAAAATAGAATTGTTATTGGCGTCATCTTCATAGTAAAAATAAACCATGTCTATCCCAAGTGTCTTTTCTGGCTCCTTGTCTACGTGACCTGCTGCTAAACTGATTGCTGTGAATATGGATTTCTGATTTGCTTCATTTCAAATGTTTTTGTGCTCCTGGCCAATATTTTCAGCTCTCGTTGTCTTTTTGTATTACACTGTATTTTTATTGGTCAAAGGTTCACTTAACTGCCAACTTCCCCCTGCTGAGCAAATACCACAGTTTTACTGTACGATAAATTAAAGCTACAAGCATTGCCCCGTACACAGCTACAGAGGGAGGGGTTCCTTACATCTTTGGGAAAGAACAAAGTCTTTTTCATTCACTTTGATGCTTTTGTAAGAAAGTAAATAATTGGTAAAAAGAAACCTAAAGCAATGAAAAGCATAGGATGTAAAAGACTCAGCAAATATTATGTATATGTAGACAAATCCTTTTTGGTAGTCGGCTATAACTGGGCAAACAAATTAGGTTCTTCCTTTTTTTTTATTATTGTTACCAATCTTAAAGCAAAGTCGGAGCTTATTTCATTGATTAGTAACAAGTGTCTACTTTTTCCCACCTGTGTAAAATTAGAAGTAAAAAAAATTGCTAAATTGACTGACTGGGGGCCGGCGGGGCGACTTGCAGCGTCCCCTTGGTGCCCTAGGCAGCTATGGGTGTGGAAAATAAACAAGAACTTTTTAATGCTCATTTATAACAACAACGCACAGCCATCTCCTAGATGCAGGGCGGCCAATCGCATAGCGAGGCGTTCCTTCCACGCTGAAGTAAATGGGCCAACCCACGCGTCACAATGATGGCATGCCCCATGCGTAGGTCCTGACACTGAACCTTAAACCAGGCTTAAGTGTGGAGTGAAAGAATAATTCCATGTAAAGCGCTTTGAGTGACCAATAAAAGGCGCATATGAATCCAAAGCTTTATTATTTTATTATATAAAAAGAGAGAACAGTGTTGCACCTTGGTGAGGGGTAAAGGAACAGGGGAGAGGGAGTTATAGGGTAGAACAGTAAAAGGAGTGGGGAAAGTCCTGAATCATCCAAAAGGTGGCTAGTTTTGAGTAAATGACAAGTTTGTGTAACTTTCCAAACCTGAATGAAGCTATTTTTTAATAACGTTACAGCCAGACACTATTTAAAAATGTGTGCACCTCTCTCACCTCATGAACAAGTCATTAATTCATTTAACATCATTTGTCCATTTTCCAGAGGCCAACCTTCGTTTCATCTTCTCAGCACCCACCTGTACATCTTTCTCACACTGATCAAAATGCATCACCGGACCATTCATAGACTAGCCTGGAAACCCAGATGAAAATCTATCTGTATTACAGGTAGTTCTCGGGCTGGTCACCCTCCCGTTTGCAGCAGTTTCTGTTCAAATGGAACCGACAAATCAGGTTCATCTCTATCTGTCGTGAACAAAACGTCCCCGGTGGTGCCGGAAGTTCCTGCTATCAAGAAGAAAAACTACAAACAAGATGGCGCACGGGAGAGCCGGGAGTTTGTTTCATGCTGCGATAAATTCTGTTTTCGGTGACCAGCGACACATTGATTCATTCCTTTATTTCACAAAAAACACTTTTTCGCAGTGCTTCCTACTGGTTTCGGAAAGAGCTTAATATATTAGTTGGCTCCTCTCGTTGTGACTATCTGAGAATCCTGTTGTGGTACAGTCGCTGGTACAGGGGCTGAGTCTGGAATTTTTCCAGGCTACTTATTTATTGCACAGTGTTCGATCCTGGCCTGAACAGTTCGTAAAATATAGAAATCATGACTGAACCCGACCCGACCCGGCCTGCCATGTCATGTCGGGCAAATATCTTCAGCTCTAATTGGAGGCATCTTTTCTAATATTGATACTAAACTAAAGTTGACAAAAGATTGTAAATAGATACAAATCTTGACCTTGGTACATTTACTCCTAAACTTAAGCGTGCAAAGTTGATGGAAAAACCTTTGTGCTGTGATAGTGATATGCTGCATAATCAAGAGAAACATTATTTGTTGGTTAAAATAGGGTTTTTAGATCCGACTGTGTGACCTTTAAAAGTCCATTAAGCAGCAGACAGCTGCACCTGTTTACAAGTTTGTTACTCAAAAACAGTTCATAAATCAGTTTAACAAAACAAGGTGAAATCACTGACAACAGAGTTTTCATCACATGAAGCGTCACAATCAGTGGATATTCTAATCAACTGTCTGCATTGCAACTCTTACAATGCTTACCAATACATATATATTTCTTCCAGTGTAGATGTTTTCTGCACTGTTGTGCTTTTCAGTGATTGATGAACAATGACTGCATTGCCCAAGAAGAAATATTAATATATTAATATACTAGTTCTGCAGCTTCAGAGCTTTCTTATCCATTTACACTGTAACCAGAGTGCTACTGTTTACCTTCGCAGTGCAACATTGAAAAGGCTCCGGTCTGACAGCGTAGCGTTCCAAACGTTGTATAATCAATATACCGGTATGGCAGTATATTAAAAATGTATATCATAATGAAAATATATACCGGTATTTGGTATGAACCGGTATACCGCCCACCCCTATAATGATAATAAATATACATGTATATCTGAGTCCTGATCGGGAGATAACGTCCGATTTCGATCGAGTCTGAAACCACGTGATCGGGTCTGATTTCCAATCACGTGATCGGATTGGGACATCTGTAGTTCTAACCCTATTAGGCTTGGGCGGTGTCCAAATTTTGATACCGTTATACAGCCTTCTTATTTTACCGTGGTACGCGGTATTACCGGGACTAATTAAAGACTATGATGTAAGGCTCAGGGTGCGTTCACACCAAACTATGACCCCGCGGTATGCGGTATTACCGTGTTACCACCCAAGCCTAAACCCTATATCGCAACAATTTTTAGGGTTAGGGTTAAGGTTAGGTTTACGGTTAGGTTTAGTCTTAGTCACGTGGAAAAAAATCTGCCCAATGAGGGGCGCTGCGTACGGATAGAATGTCTGTATATTAATACGGCAACCGTACGGATAGCTACTGCCTTATTTAAATCACTTCCTAAAACATACTTTTATTGGAGAGCTTACTCTGATTTTAAATGACAACTTGTTTTTATGTATTTATATTAAACTATTTTTATACTCTGGCTAAGACTCTTTATCTTTTATTTTCACTTTTACTTGAAGTGTTACGCAATAATTTGAATTTGTCCACCTCTGTTTGTCTCGGAGCTTTTTTTTTTTTATTGTACAACTGCCTTTGGAGAGCACTTTGTAACATGAGCTAAATGAAGTTTCAGAATCAACTTTATTGACCAAGTAATGTATGTTATACACATGAGGAATTTGACTTGGTGAACTGTGCTCTCTCTAACAGTGTAAACATTAAATAATAACAATCAACTAGAAAAAAAAAAAATATATATATATATGAAATTAGTGCAAAACTAAATAAAATAACAAGATAAGATAATAATAATAATAATAAAATAAAATATAATAACAATAAGATAATAGTGCAGTAGTGCATTGATGAGTAGTGCAGGTGAACATTTAAATTAAATAGTATGTACATGAACATTCTCAGTGACAGATTGATCCAGGGTTGTTATGTTTACTTCCATGGTTATTTCACAGAAACAGGTCTGACACTCTATGACTGTTTAGTGTTGATCAGAGTGACAACCTGGGGGAAGAAACTGTTTTTATGGCGGGTTGTTTTGGCGTTTATTAATATTATTATTATAAGCCATAAGTGCAAGGTTTGCAGAGTAGTGCTGCTTTTTTTTTTTTTTTTTAACAATTAAAGGCATGGATGGGAATAAATTACTTTTGTGAACAGCACAATTCAACATAAAGTAACTTGTGACTGATGTTAAAGCTGCTGGAAATTAAAATCTGTCAATAATGACAGTATAGGCATCATAGATCAATAAATTAAAGATCAATTACGCTAAAAAAATATGTAAAAGGTTGAAAATGAGACATTTAATTTAGTTTGGATTCAGATATTTCGGTGTAAACCCCAATATAAACATTCTCCATTGTTTTGCCACAATAACGTAATAACGTAAAAACACTTCTATGCATCCGTCTACAGGACTCCACATCCCACAATGCAATGCAGAAAACTTTTATGCTAAGGTGTTTAAGGTGGTTATCAAAAACTTTGCAGCTGCATTTTTAACCTTCTACATCTTTTTCCGAGCAAATAATCTTCGGTCTTTTTTGATCTGTCATTAGTCCAACATATGAAGTTCTACCCATCATGTTTCATACTATGGAGATGCTTTGACTATTTACAGCTATCAATTATCTTTTAACGAAAAGTTCTAGTGGATGATGTTTAACTTCCGGGTGGATCATAGAGATAATTGGTCCTCCTACTGTAATTGTCAATCATGTTTACGTAAGGCCGTCATATGTGCTCGTGCTCACAGAGTCCTTTAAAAATGGATTTTCACTTACCGGTGGCGAGTGCGACATAGTGGGAAAAGTGACAATCTTCGTTTGGGAGGTAAGCTTGTACGACAGATGTCCACATCAACTTGTAAACAGAGCTGTGCACGAGGAAGACTGGGCTCGTGCACGCTCTCCTGCACACGTCCACAATACCTTTTATATAGATAAAAGAAAATAGGTCATTGAATTTAAAAAATCCTAAAGTAGGTCCAAGGTATAGTTCTCCAAAATAATCATCATCATCATTATCATTGGCTTTGCTTTGTATGCGCGTCACTTATCTCTCTCACAAGAGTTTCCCACAGAATGCAAAGACGTCCATGTGTTGCCAAATAATTGGTTCCTTCCACTGACCTCTTCCTGCTCCCTCTCTTTCTGGGAGCTTCACATTCCTGCCACGCACCAAAAAAATAACAACAACAATATAAATTAAATATTGTCAAACCACAGGCAAAAAAAGGAAAGTCGTTGGTTAATTTATCTTTCCAGATGGTCGGGTTGAAGCGCCAGAACTAAATTACGACAGCAGGATGTTAGTTTCATACTTAAGCTTTGTACAAACATATAGAACATTTTTTGCAACTTTGTTATAATCCAATTATAATTATAAGGACAAAACAATCATAATTTCCCTTGAGCAAAGCCATGTGTGCTTGAGTTTAGTGTTAATGCTGCTAGAGGGGAACAAAGGTATGAAAAGTGTCATTAAAACATCAATTATACAGGTTTTCCATTCATTGCAATAGTGTTAAAGTGAAATAACCTGAAGGCTGTTGACTTTGAGGGCAGGGAGGAAGTTTATATTTAATGAAGTCGGTACATACCAGTCCTGCCATCATTATAGTTGGATTTTTAAAACATGTTATCTTTGTATACCTTGGCTCAAGGGTGTTAAACTCATTTTAGTTCAGATGTCAAATATGGACCAGTTTAAGCTTTAGGGAGCCACAGATTATAGATGAGTAATTTCAACATTAGTCCACAAATAAATGAGATGTATTGATTGTGTAAGGGGCCAACAATATTCAACAATAATTGATCTTAAACTTAAATTTAGTTAAAATTTCTCGATTTTGTGACCATATTCTATGTGAATAGTGAGAGTTCTCTCAAGAATGTGATATAAGCATGGGAAACTATTGGGCGTTAGATTGAATTTGTGTATTTGATGGAGCTAAGACACATGTCAAACTAAAGGCATGAGGGCCAGATCCGGCCTTTAGGGCATCCAATTCGGCCCGCAGCAGCAAGAAACCATGAGTCATTGTGTACATTATCAACTAATTCAGATATCTCCAAATTAATACACAAATTTAATGAAACTCACCAATATTAGAAGGACTCACATTTTCCACATGCTTATATCACATGATGGCAGTCACATTAATAATTTTTATTAAATCCTGGAATTTTCTTCAAATTATTCCACAAATTTTCCCCAAACTACCCAAAAATGGGTCAAGAAATCAAATACATTGAAAGTGAAGATCCTGCAGGGACTGATATGTGTCACTTATTGCTTTGATATTATCAGTATTGTACATATTTTACAATTTATTTATACGTGAAAGTGCAAACTAATGCACAAAATGATTAAATTACTAATTTTCCTGCCTAAAATCTGCAGCCCACGTATGATAAACTCCTCTGTATTTGACCCCTGAACTAAAATGAGTTTGACAAAATAAAAATGCTAAAAAAAAAAGTGTTACTTCTTTTGCCCTGATGATTTATGTTACAATTTCCTCAAATCAGTATGCTAAACGCAGGCATGTTGCCAGTGCAAAGATATCCCCTGGTTTACATAGCACTATCCTCAATTACATGCAAATTGCAAATGGAAATGCATTATCTCTGGGTGATTTGTGCTAGTAATTAGATGCCAGGAGGCGTGATGGTTCAGTGTGTTTGATATAGCAGACCAAAGGGCTTCAGTCACTGTCTGGCAGGTAAACACTATATTACCTGGAACAGACAACAATTGCATCTGGCTTTCCACTCACGTCGGGGTTACTTCTGACGTTTGGTGCATCTGAACACACTGGTATTCTAAAGCAAACAGAGCCAAATAATAAACCCAGAACATCACATTAAACCAATAATATTTCCTTCCTTAACATCAGGCTGGTGGACACTGCATGATTGCAGGATTGGGGGTCAATTACAATTACGTCTTCAATTATCCCTGTTGAGTTGCAACTCAATTATGATTATGGTGACCAACATTTTTTCCAATTGTGATTAAAATTACAATTATTTTTCCCCTGAAAGTAATTTTTAATTGCATTCTCTATGACTAAAATTAAACTAAAATAAATCACAATTAATAAGTCAGTTTTGACCCTTGTCTTAAATCACCTGTAAAATACAAAAAGTGACTACCAGTGACGTACAGTTAAGGTGTACAAATGTACAAAATGTATCAAGCCAATAAAAGCTAAATAAAAATAAGACAGAAAGGAAGAAAAAAACAAGCTATAAAAAAAACTGACCTGTCATATCTTGTCACTTTGTGCACTAATCCTGGCTACTCTGTATTTGTTACACACTATAACAGTGTTTTCCAAACTTTATTGCCACATGTACCCCTCAGCCTTTGTTATTGCAAGATTTGTGTCTGCAGGCTCCTGCCGGAGCAAGATCCGACACCTCCCAGATTTTGACCGGCACTTATTTGATTGGATCCAGCACCTCAAATTTTATTTGTATTTTTTTCCAGCACCTCTTTTGCTTTTAGGTGTTTTGATTACATTTTCAAGTATTATATTTGGACAGCTGTGTCTTTTATTTGAATTGAGTTGAAATCACTGGAAATCGTACATTGTACACACAAAATTCAATGTAAAAACTAAGCACGAGTGAGGAAGGGAGGGGAAAGTTAAGCCATGCCCTCGCTATGTGTAATTTTCCACAAAAATAGTGTCTGTCAGCTTGAAAAACAGGAGAAAATGGCAACAAAAAAAAAAGTTGGATTTAAAGAGGGTTTTTTTTTTTTAAAGCCAATAAGTTAAACTAAGCCTGAGGTAAAGAAGTCAAAGGATGTTTCTTTGGAAATTGTGGAAAAAAAGCAGCAGCACAGCAGCAGTTAACGTAGCACGTAGCAGCACCTGTGGTTAAGGTGCTAATGCAGGAGAACTGGCCTCCAACAGACAGGACACAGAAGGAGAACTATGTAGGGGACACAAGGAGGACTCATGGACAGAGAGAAGAGAAGGAGACAACAGTAAAAGTTCTGCTATGGACATTGAGATCAGGGGAGTTTGGACAAAGGCTCAGTTCAAAGCCATGATAAGCTGCGATAGGCTTGTGAACGATAATGCAGGCCTCGGCTGTGAAATATGTAAAAAAAAAGATACGAGGATAATCTGATATTTGGAGGGGTTTTTACTCCTTCACTTTTGAACATTTTACAGTATGAATAAGTCTGAACATGGTCAGGGGGTGCCATCATTTTTAGGATAGTTTACAATATGCTTGGTTATGTTTGGTTTTTTTCTAGACTGGTTTGTCTCAAAGGTAGGAATGTGGTGTATTGACTGCTTCATATGATATTCATTTAATGCAATATACTGTACCTTTTTTTACCTAAACTTGTGTTGGTCTTTTGCATGCTTGAACACGTTTTCCAGCACAGAAGCACAGTTGCTAGAGAGTAATATTGACTTGGGAACCAAAGACATATCTAAGTCCCAGACTGGTTTCTTCTTGCAACAGCAGCCATATGTCATAAGTGTCTGATTCTGGCTCCAGCTCTTTGACAAGTAGGATTGTGACCACCTTTAGGTCCATGAGTAAAGATTTGTTGCTTCCTCTCTTTGTGCCCAAGCTAAGGCTAGTTTAGTCAACATATGTTGTATGAAAGGTAGTGGAAGATACAGTATATGTGCTTTCTCTCCTGTTTTCCCTCAGAGTAGGGTTTCGCTTTGCTGCTCTCAGACTTGCCATGGAGGGTCTGATTCCGGCACTGATCTTCACTTTGTATTAATAAAAGTAATTTATTGATATCAAGAAGGTGTCAGAGGAGAATTCTTCACATCAACATTTAGATGAAGGGAAATCCACCACAGCTCTATGGCTGTTTCGACAAAAAAAAAAAGGTAAGCACGTTTTCTTTTAATTTTCTGCTATGCCGCTGATTTATTAGAGGACTTATGGCCTTATGGGTGAAAACGTGGCTTTGTGGCTAAATTAGCAAGGATTTAGCGCTGTCCTTGGTGCTGAAACATGGCAGATTTGACAGCTGTCACTCAGACAGAGAGCTGGATGTGCTCCATAACAGATGATTGTCCATGCTTCTTTAACGCTGACTCATCATTCTTTTATTAAACATTTAGGTTAATTGGTTGTTTGTGTTCTTGTGATATTATTGGCCCATTGAGTTAGCAAAAGGTGCTTTAAAAAATGTATTCCGTGCCATAACAACACCCGCCGTTTGTTCCGAGGCTTGATGATTTACAAATTAAAGGTCCCACGTCTTGCTATTTTTTAACACATCTCCATTTGTTCTAAGAACCCCAAAAACATAGTATTTGAGGTTTATTTTTCCAAACTCGCCTGTTTTCCAGAGTTTTAGCCTCTGAAAAGTCACTTTCTGAACAACTCTACACAAACAGGCTGATTTGCGTCCTGCTTATGGATATTCATGAGTGGGCGTGTCTATAGACGTGACACTGACTTCCTCCTCCCCGTGCAGTGACGTAGGACCAGAGGATGGCCCGCCCTCCGCCCATCCACTCCGTAGCGGAGCTCATGCTGCTTTATAAACACGAGACAGAGCGTGGGGGCGGGGCGTTCGCCGGTACATACATAGACTGTAGAAAATACATACATAGCACTGCGTGAAGGACGCTGAAATAATCACCTTCATGGGCGTGTCTGTTTACTTGTCAATCACGGCAGAGAGCTTCCTGGAGGCGTGGCTTCTCCAGCTCAGTGCCGTGTCAAATTTGCCATTAAAGTGGACACGAGTCATCAAATTGGAGCGAGGTGTTTGTGCTCACCCTGCAGTAAGAAAGGAGCAAATCACCCTCTAACTAACGATTGAGGGAATCAATGAAAAAAACACTTTGAGCATGTTTATGAGGCCCTAATAGAACTCTTATGATGTTTAAAGCACAGAAAAGTCGATTTAGTGTATCATGGGCCCTTTAAGCACTGGGTACACGTACCCCAGTTCGGGAACCACTACACTATAACATGTTTAAAAACTCACCTAAATGGTGTGACAGTCCAGAGATTTTGTTTTAGACAATCTTGTGTTTATTTCAGAGAAGAAAAAAAAAATAATCAAAATCAACTCGGCTATGATGCCATTACTTTTTCACAACGAAAGATGTTATTTTTCCAACATGCTTCCTTTCAATCAGGGACATTGTGTGTATAGTGATGTCGGTTATCAGGTTGGTGTGACTTCACTGAATACATTGAGGAGAAATTCTCCATTTTCCATCCAGCTCTGGGAGCTGTGGGTTAGTGGCAGCTGCCCTTGCTGCTCGTCTTCAACATGATGCAGTAACTAATCTCCCGTACCTGCAAATGTGTTTAGTGAAGGGCAGATAAGACCTGTCACATATGAAATCTGCTATTCTCCCAGCCTTCCCTTACTGCTAATGTTCTGCCTGATGTCATATAGCTACAGCTGATATTGAGGGAAGGATGTGGCAGGGATGTTAATGGAAAGTTGGAATCTTTTCACCTACCTACACGCAGAGGTGAATGTAAGGAATTACAAGTACTCACTTTACTGTAATTTAATTGCTTTTATGGGTACTTCTAAATCAGTCATTTTACTTAAGTTTGTTTTAAAAGTAGTAAAGTAATTTGTTACATTCCTGCACCCAACAGTTACTGTGTAAACTATTGTTTTTTGTTTTAAAATAACAGACATTGTGAAACTACAAAAAAATGAAATGACCAGACAACAACCATATGTATCACATCATAGCTGACCAAACAGATTAAACGTAATAAACCGCACCAAAACATCATAAAATGAAGGGGTTTTTTTCCCCCCACTTTTATAGCTTATAAATGTAACTATACTTGAGAATCTTTTTATTTTGATTTGAATTTAATTAATTGGTGTCATAATTATAAATGTTTAAGTTTATACATGAGATGTTTACTGTATGAAAAGGAACCGTGGCAAGATTCATTTCCTTAAATAAACGTGGGTGGGTGAAAGTAACTCGTAACTTTTACTTTGAGAACTATTTAATTGAGCTACTTAGTACTTGTACTTGAGTATTTTATGCATGACTTACTTGTAAGGAGTAGGATATATCAGTAGTCTTTACACCTTTGCCTAAATGTCACGTTCAATATGTATTTGAACATTCGTTCAAACACTGAGCTGAATTCCATTTTTACTGCATATTTGTTCAGCTCTGAGTAAATTTTATTTGCTTAATCTTGCAACATTCATGCCATCTCCATTGGGAATTCACTTTAGCGTCAGTGCCGTTGACTTTTCAGCGTGCATTGTCTTGCGCGGTGCTGTTGGAGGCTAAGAGCAATCAAAGTGCTACGGTCAGATAACTCTCTTCATTTGGCATAGCAGGCTGTCATACATAATGTTATCCCGGAGCCTCTAATGGGCTCTTTGCCTGTCACTGTGAAAATCTTTTCTTTGTCTGGCAATCATGTCTGCGTAGCAAGGCCCAGCAGCGGCTCGCTCTGCAGAGGAAATTCAAGTTTGGTAATGAAAGAAAAAAAAAAACGTTTCTCTACAAATCACTCGACCCTTACTTTGTTTTATGTCACGTACAATAACCTGCGCTTATAAATAGAACTGAAATTACTCCACATCAATAGCAAGCAAAAAAACAATTAAGACTACCAGAGCATCGTACATTCACAAAGAAAACAAGCCACATGTTTTACATCTATAAAAGTTCTATAAGCCTGAATCCTGTAAAGCAGGGGTCACCTTAGGAGATGGATTCATACAGCTATTGACTAAGGGAATTTCAAACAACTCAAATTATCCTAACATACATGATTTAGGTATATAGGGGAAAATTCCAGAAAGAAAAGTATAAGTAAAGGCGTCGAGCCCAGGTATAAAAAGCAGGCTTTATGTGAGGCAGAAGTGTTTAACAGTGCACTATCCTGCTGCATGTTGGTACAAAAACTTGCAACCAAAATGAAATGCTAGTCTGAAGTTAAAACTGCTGGGGATAAAGGCATAGTGTAGACCTCATATATCAGTAAATCCAAAATCATGTGTTCAAAACAGTTTCTCTTATCTACATTGTTGGAATTGCATTGTATTGTGGGATTTGGAGTCCTGTAGACAGATGCATAGACAAGCTTTTTTTCTTTATTCTTAGTTTTTTCTTGTGTTTCTTCAGCAAACAAAGAGAGAAATTTGCTCGACTCCATTTTTGTTCTAGTTTGTTCCCGGTATTCCTCATGATATCACCTTGATATCACCTTTCACCTTTACCTTTGCTTTGCCACCAACTTCAGTGAAAACACCGGAAACATGTTGGGGTCAAACACAAGAAATCATGGAAAGAATCAAGTAAAAATACATCTATGCCTTCATCTAAGGAGCTCCACATCCCATGATACAATGCACAAAACTTTTTCAACAATGTCAACAAGTGTTGAGAGTGGATATCAAAACAACAGATTAACCAGTAATTTCACTTAACACATCTTTTTTTCCTTGAGCAAATTATCTTTAATTTAATGATTTATAAGGCCTACATTATGTTTTTTTTCTAATGAAAAAAGTCGTCCCCAGCAGCTTTAGGACAATATATAGAAAATGACTAATAGTCGCTGTGTTTTTTTTAACATGTACTTGCTGAACTTCAACTATAGTTACTTACTAGTTAGTAAGTCATGAACAGCTACTGATGCTAATCGCAAACGAAGTCTAGACCAGATATGATAAAAGATTTTAAAGGGGCAGTATTGTGAAACATTCACTTTATAATACTATTGCTACAGTGATTTACATTCCATAAGCGTCATTCAGAGGGCCAAAGTTGAAAAAGTTGTGTTTCCTCCATCCCTTGCTATTCCATTTTGTAAAAAGTGAGTCCCAAACGGGTGCTCCTCCTACCTTACGCAAGAATGTGAGCTCCTCCCTCTCAAATTTCCTCACAGTTAAAACAAACAGCGAAGGCACTGCATTGTCGGGCAGCATTGATCAACATACATTTTACTACCCTCATCAGAGCCTCTCAGGACCCAGATTTTATTTTTGCTGTTCATGTACCAAGCAAAATGGAAATAGATTTCGAAATGTTAGCGGAAAGGTCTGGTCCCCTCGAGGAGTCCGAATATGCACATCATTCCCGGGTAGAGTTGCCCGCTAAAGCCGAAACGCACAATTTTCTGGCCAAAAAAAAAGTGCTTCTTTTGGTCAAAGAGTAGTATCATCAGACAGGTTTCATTCCCCTGAGTCCCAATATGTACTTGTTTTTTGACAAGAGTCTGAATTGCACCTCCTGCAGGCCCTGGAAGTCTGTGCTCGTCGCTCAGAGACCCATCAATAGAACCAGGGGCATCTCTGGTGCCGCTTAGGCTGGACAGGATGCCTGTCCTTGGGTAGAGTCCTGGCTGGTGGGGCCCGGAGGTCTCTCTCATCAATTTTCCAAAAGTGCCCGAATTGGGCCCTAAAAAGTGGGTGTTTGGGAGTGGGTGTCTACAGACACACCTACTCATGCATAAGTATGAAGGTCCAAAACTGCCTGTTTTTAGGAGCGGTCATGAAAGTGACTTTTCAGAGGGCGAAAACTCTACTAAACATACAAGTTTGGGAAAATAAACCTCAAATACTATATTGTTGAGTGTGACAGGGGAAAAGTAGCATAATACTGGACCTTTAAGAATGATTTAGTATGTAGGGTTGTTTCTAACTGGTTTATTTTCTGAAAGTCTAAGTTTCGAACTTGCTTTCTATCGTTTGCCAGGGTCCCTGTCTTGTGCTTTCTCTGGATTTCTGATACCCTGAGGTTTATTGGAGTGAGTCTTATTTCTGTAACCGAGTGGCTTTCTGTCATCTGTCCTCTTTTTCACTTGGCCACTTGTCCAACTTGGCTTGTCTGTCTCTTGGGTTGTGTCTTCTGTGTGCCAAGTTGCTGTTTTTTTCAGCTCTCGCTCCATCCTGTCTCTTGTCTAGCGGTAGTGAGATAATGAGCCTCGTCTCTCTCTTGGGTCTTTGCAGCTGCATCCCCTCAACCCAACATCAGGTGAGTGTATTCAAGGAGTGTTATTGCGTCGTCCTTAAGTCTGTTTTCTTTTGTTTACCTACTTGTTCTTGAAATGTTAATCTGCAGGGAGTTGTTTTACTCTAAAACGGTATTAAACACAGTCTTTAATTGGAGAATTAGTTTTTAGAGACTGAATGCAGCCAAGAACTAGAGGAAATAAATCTAAGTTGTTTGTTAAAGTATTCAGATTTCAATGGTGACTCCTTTAGACATTTTTGTTGTTTTGTTGTCCTACAAACACTCAATAATCCTAAAAGGGGTTTTCCTTATAGAGCGTTTTCCTCATGTCCAAATCAAGAGATCGGCAAGATCAGCATTCTATTTCTATTATTTCTCTCTTAGCTATGAATGGATGCAGTCAGAAATGAATTCCCACACTCTGCATGAGCTTCCTTTTCTTTATGTCTGGGCAAGAGCAAAACAACAAAGCCAAACAAAGCCGAACATTTGGCGTAGTGATCAAACACTTATTCAGCCATTCACGACATAATCATGGATAGACAGACAAAAACCCAACCTGAAACAGATGGCATGAAGAAAGCATTGCTTCAGCTGAATACCTCAACTATTTTTGTCCAAATATACCTGAGAAAACTGAGTGAAGTTACACGCAGCAGATGGGCTCTTCAAAGAAGATGAAAAACTAGAGTTTAACTCTTCAAAGCAGCGGTTTTCTTTGTCGACATTCAGCTGTAATGTAAACGTGCATTTTGTTTTTCCATGCTAATGTTTTAAGTACAATTATAGTCTTTAAAATGGCACGCAACTCGATTTCAACCGACAACGCTAAAAAGGAACTTCACTTACTTACCGCTTGCCCAAGCATCCACTTTTAAAAATCAATAGGTGCTCTAATAGCAGGTCCTTCCTTCAGTTTTCATGCCAATAAGCACAAAACGAACCTCACTGTGACTTTAAACATAAACACAGTTGTGCCAAAAGTTTTTTTTTTCTGTTTGTTTCTTTCCACTTCTGTAATTTTAAACCCAGTAGTGATTTATTCTTTAAGTATCTAATTCTGATCTCAGACTGCTCATTGCTACGTAGCTGCTAGCATAATCTGACTGGAAAAACTAATGATGGCTAGTATAAAGAGGTATTACAGCAAAGGTACAATGAAAAAAAAGTTAGATAAAAACTATGGGGCCAGGGTAACCTGGAGAACATAAAAGCGAAGGCTGCAATGTTTATTACTCAGAATACCAATAGTACAAGATCTGTACTTGATATGCATCAATGTAACTGAAATTATCTTATTGATGATTGTTTTGAGGCAAGTTTTTTTTAGCTCAAGGATATAATATAAGGAAGGAAAGTGAAACTTAAGGAAGCTAGCGAGTGTGTGCATGTGTGTGTGTAGGTCTACGCATTAGAGTGGCTGCTGTGTAGAGGTGGGCGATATGGACCAAAACTCATATCTCGTTATTTTTTTCTCAAAATGGAGATAAACGATATTAATAATATTAAATACTTGATGTATGATATGATTTGTATTGTGTGATTGTATATATAAAAACAAGTAAAAACATAGATATATCTTGATATAGGCGATACTGTAATTTTGTATATTACCAAAATACAAAACTTGATAGATCTTGAATCATGATATATTCTTCAGCCCCACTGGTGTGTCATATATTTGAATATGCACGGTAGAGCTGTAATCGGGCCTCAAAAGTTAGACCCGATACAGCTTGAGCCCGACAGAATACGGTCCGAAACCGTACAATATATATATATATATATATATATATATATATATATATATATATATATATTAAATGAATTCAGAATCAATATATTGATCTTCATTTCAAACCCAGGGGGATTCATGTCACAAAAATATCATCACCATAGTAAACAACAAAAAGAGGATACATCAGCAACGCTCAGTGTCTGGTTCCACAGTCTGGAAGAATCTGTGACAGAACTGCGTACAGGGTTTGCGAACACAGCGAAGATGTAGTTTTCTGACACAAGTCCTACATATAAACCTATACATTATGTTTTTCTAAAACAGCAGCACATCCAGTTACCCTTCAAAATGTAATGGAACCTTACATGGTTTAAGGTCTAGGTTAAAAGTTTGTCAAAATATTTTATAATTCTGCCGTAATCCTGCTAACAATCTGTGCTTTACAGAGGTAATTCTAAAATTTTTGAAACGTTTCTTTCTCAGCGGTGCATTACTAAATGGCCCACTGGCCAATATCAGTCCATGGGCCAGTGGTTGGGGACCTCTGGTGTAGAATAGACTTTCGAATGGTGTGTTAATGATAAGAAAGGGAAGATGGCCTCTGCATGGTAATAGAGAATGTTATACACAGTAATATAAACAGAAAGCATGAAAACACACCTCCCTTTGAAAAGTGCAATAGTCCAAGGTTGTATTTCTCCCTATATGTTTTCCTAAAATAACTATATAAAAAAAAAAAGAAACCCAGCACCCAGGATTCAAAGAAGCTTCTTTTGCAAGGTTGAAGCAGTGTCGAGTAGTTTTTTTTAAAGCTTTTGTGATTTCCTGTGGGATGTGAAAAATATGCCTTATTGATGTGACGGTCAGAAAGAATGTCAGGGTCAGCTTTTTGTGTGCTAATAATACCAAGTAATTTTTAATTGATACAAAAAGCTAAATAAATAAATGTACTGTAATGTGTCATCTTATTTTATTGTTAATAATGATAATGAATATGATACTAATTTCATTAGTTTTTTTGCCTTCATTGCAGTATTATCACTATATCACAGATGCCATCAAGATTATTATTCATATTTAACCTATTTTATTTTTTACTGTTATTATTGTTGTTGTCATTTACTACTATTTCCCATATTTATTTTTGGAGATATTGTAAATATTGTTTCGGGTGTCTGGTCAGGGTATTGCACTTTTCAAATAAATAAAAAAAAACATTCATAATACTTAAATACATACATAAAGACATATATATATACACAAGTGTAAGAATAGTGAAAAAACATACAAATAAAAACATACAAAATATATATTTTTTTAGATAAACGCACATAAAAACAAAAAGAAATGGACGCCAACAAAAAAAATAGATATTTCTATGAAGGCGATGAGTGATTACCAAGAAGAGTATATGAAAACAAGATAAACCATATGGAGTTATTGTATCACATGGTCTCCAGTGGATCAGTCCTTGGGCATGTGGACAAAGTGAGTTGGTTGCCCACACACATAAATCAGTTTGACCAAAGGCTGAATCCTGACGACCAAAATAAAAGAGGGAAAAATTGCCACCCACATGAAACTTACTTCCATCCGAGTTGGAAGATGTGCGCTCTAGAGTCCTGCGGGTGGGCGATGAACTGAACTAAGAAACGAGGCCTCGGGATCACATCAGTAAAGAGCTCATAGAATAAACCTGGCCGACTTTTGCTCTTAGCTTGCAGAGGTGGTTGGCATGTGCTGTTAAGTTTATTGATTTTTCTCTGCACTCGCTGGCGTCAAATCAATTGTTCTTCCCGCTTTCTTTACCCACTGGCCTAAACTGTGTCATTTAGGGCCGCAACTGGCACACGCATGTATGGGAAGCTCCTGTTTGATTGGAATTTGTATGACCTGCACAAAAATAAACAGGGACTCACTCAAGCAAGGTGAAAAGTCAATTCAGGCAACGTACTCTAAGCACTATGCTAAGCAGTCACAGATGCTACTTTGTTCAGAAATTCAGCGTGTATAAGTAAAACGTCAAAGATGGACATTTACTGTGTAGCGTCTGAAAATATCCTCAACGCACTGTGAGTAAAATGTTATTTTTCTGTTGTCAAAATTTCATTATTTATCATTTAAATGCATTTTGACCTTTTAGACACATTGGTGAACAAATATGCAAAAACCAAGATATACTGTAGTGAAATCAATAGATGCAGAGCGACTCATGACCTGCAGTTCTTCTGAAAATAGCTACAGTATCGCCCATCATAGATAATACAGATAGAAAAGCATTGCTGTCAATAAATACCACTATTGAGATCAGTTTAGACATAAGTTGATTTAAAACAAATCTAGCCAATACAAATGATCTTGATTCTCTCTTTTTATAAATGTGTTTTATGGTCCAATTAGTTTTCATTGCATTTGTAATTTAGAGATGATAATGTGAAATTTATTTGTCCCTAAAAATCATTCTTAAAGCAGCACTGTATATGGGATGTCATCAAGCTAAAAACATGGTCATGATTTTATTGTATACAGGGACATGGAGTGCATTGGAATGACACAAATCCCACAAACCTTAATGTACGGGTGTCAAACTCATTTCAGTTCAGGGGCCGAACGTGGATCGCTTTGATCTCAAGTGGGCTGCAGATTTTATGTGGAAATACGTCCATTATTTCAACATTAATGTTTGCATAGTTTACACTTCAATGTATAAATGATATGTAAATGAGTGGCATCAATGCTTGCAAGATCTTCTCTTAAATTTGCTTAATTTTGTGACCAATTATTTTCTTAATTTGGAGCTATTTTGTGGAATTTGAGGATCGAGCAAATTGCTTTAAGACAGACGGTTCTTTCAACATTTTGAGATTAGAAATTACTGCCATCATGTGTCGTAAGAATGCAAATATTCTTGATTTTCATTGACTGTGTCTTTGCTAGGGGTTGAGATACAGTATCTACAACTGAATTATTTGGAATTTTACACAATGATTCATGTTTTTGTTCATGTGATTCACTGTTAAATGTTTTCTGTTGCACTAAAAAGTGCAACAGATTCAATAGCCTTGTGTATGAAATGCACTATACAAATACATTTGCCTTGCCTTGCAGTTATTAGCTAGTTTCCTTTGCCACATGTTGCTGCCGATACAGTACGACAAAAACATTATACACATTTTTAGCTACACACATTTTTAAATCATATAAAACATTGAGTTAAACTATTTTCATTATAGTTTATAATGCATTGTTATTTGTAATCTTCTACTTAGCCACAATATCTGTAAAAGTAGGTTTTTATTTTTTTTTAACCACCAAAAACTAAATCCTTGTTGACGACAGTTTTAACTACTGTTATACATTTAAAAATTAATGTTATGAGTTTCCTTTTTAATTTGTCTGTTTGTATGTCTGATCTTAAGCTGCTGTTATGCCCTTTTAAATTTCTCCTTGGGGACAAATAAAGTGATTTGAATTTAATTTTGGTTTTGGGCACCACAAAAATAAGCTTTTCTTCGATTCTTTTGAATTTAATTACCAACACTTCAACTCTAATGGGTTATAATAAAAGACTGGAACCTGACACCATCATTTCTGTTTCACAGTAAAATCGAGCCAAGGTCAGATTGTTGAAGTAGAAATCTTTCTTTAATGGGTTTGCATGTTCTCCCCTTGTTACAGTAGAATTTCTCCAATTATGGTGGTTTCCGCCCACATTCCAAACGTCTGTAGGATCATTCGAGGGTTTGTTTTCTTCCCACTTTGTGTCAGCTATAGGATAAGTTTTGGTTTGTTGCTTCTGCTGTATCCTCATTACTGTGGGGGTCTCAGATGACTCTTCTGCATACCAGAAGGTTAAGCTCAGATGTATTAGGCTCTTCACAGCGCTGCGCTGGGCGTTTGCTGTTTTTCCAAGAGGTGCACGGTAGTGATTATCGTCTTCCGACCTTGGGTGGATCCCATTCTTTTGATCTCTTTCTTAGACAATTGTCCTTGAAAGCTGCGCGCTGCACATTTGAGATGTATTTCAGCAAATAAACGCCTAAATAAATGCAAAGGCTCATTTTTAAGCTTTCTGCAGCTACATTGTGACAGTCAGAACTCAGCATGGTATAAGAATTACAAAACAATGGCGAATGCTGACATTGTAGTTTTTACACAAACACAAAATCAATGACTGCAAGTTAAGGGAAACAACAAAAAGTGAGCAAACCAGAGTAAAAATGATGTCAAGCAAATCACTGCCTTGTTTAGTAAAGAAACATGTAAACACAGTAAAAATGAAGTAACATTTCCTAAAGAAAGGTTTCCACTTTGGCGCATTCTTCTACGAAACTTCAAATCCCACAATGCAACACACTTCAAGTCACATGACCATTTGTGAACAAACTGATTTGTTATTGGTGAAGTCAAACAAAATTTCAAGCAGCGATTTGACTTGTGTTTGTGAGTAAATCCCTATCAGAGGATTTATGAGAACAACATTTGGATTATTACACACAAGTTCAGTTTTAGAAATGTGAGTACATTATTAATCAACTTTAAATGAATAAAAAGTATATATAAAATACATGAATTCAGTTACCAACAGACAAGATTAGGTTTTGGTTAAGTTTCACAAAACGTATATTTCTTAAACTTAGAAACAACCCCTACTCCAACAATATTAAAGTCAGACAGTACAGCCAATATCCCAACTCTAATATCCCACAAAGGCATATTTCTCAATTCCAAAAATGTAATAACTTCATATAACAATAAAAATTGGTGTAAGAAAAAAATCAATTTGATGATGTATGGCGATAATCATATCGATATCCAAAAAATGTCCAAATCAATTTTTTTTTAATTATGTTTAACAAAAAAATTTTAATTGAATTGCACCAACAAATACGTAAAGCGCGTAAACAACCGGTCACTATGTGACAGTGAACCACATCAGACGTTGTTAAACCACGTCACTCCTCAATGCATTTTAGCAGGAAGTTGATGGTACTTTACTTTCAGAAAACATACTGGGCACTTTTATAGATGTATGTGGTTACTTCTTTATTTATTTATTTAAGATTTTAAGAACTTAACATGGAATCAGAATCTCTTGTAGAAGCAAAAGTTACCATTTTTGAAAAATGTAATTTGACATTTAGATAAACATACATTTTTTTTTATAGATATTGGTACTTCAATTACAGTTAGTTACCTTTTACTTGTTCTCGTAAGTTTAAAAAATTAAGTAAATTGTATTTCATACCATTTTATAATTGTAAAGGTGAAATTTATAATTGTTGATATCAGGATGTACGTCGTATTGTTTAGTATCTGCATATATTGTATTGTGACATGCAAATTGTGAATCGTATCAACAGATACAGGGCAATGCCACACCCTTAGTAGTACCTACCAGTATAAGACTAACCCTTACCCTATATGTCAGTCTGTTTAAAAAAGATAGTATATACAACTAAAGAAAATCTGGATAAATAGAATATTAAAGAACAGTAAAAGACAAAACATCCAGGCTTAGCTTTTTCTGAAAGGATGAACTATCAACGATTGAGACAAAGTGACAAACATGACAGCGCACATCCTCACAATCCCAGGGAAAGGTTTTCTGAGGTGATAACACAGCTGTCAAATAAAATGTGGATCAGCTCATGGTGGTGGCGATGTGTGGGCAACTGCCGATCAGAATAAAGAAATAAAAAAATGAAAACTTATAAAGGAGTATAAGGCAGAATTTGAGAAAAAAAAAACATTCATTCAAATTTTTTTAATGCTAATGGTTGATGAAGTGTTCTAAACCAAAGAGAATAAGCCCACACATACCTGTGGCCTTGAAAAGATTGTTTGATACATTTTGTACTGCTGTTCTGGGCGTGAATTTCTCGCGTAGCTCTGCGGACGTGACGTCAAATGGCGCTGGTGCGTGCTCTTGACAGCTTGGAGAGGCGTTCCAATACCGGAAATAAAAAAGTAGACGACGACTTGGAGACTGAAAGAAGAAAAGCATGGTGGACTAAACTACTATTTGGTCCCACAGATGTACGCAGAGGCATGTGTACAGGTTTTACAGTAAACAGTCACATGAACAGCGAGTAAATAAATAACCGTATGTGTCACAGTTAAAGTGCAAAACTGGCAGCATTTTCTCGTTCGAGTCCGACCAAACAGTGAAAACCTCATTTTTTTCCTCAAAAAATTGACTTATTTATGTTTGTTTTAGTGGTAAGCACCAATTTTATGAACAAACAACTACTAATGTCAACATCAGATCAGCGAACGGGTAACAAGTTAAAGTGAAATACAAACAGGTGCATTGCACGCAAGAGACCCATTGGATAATCCATGTTATTGTGCAGAAAAAGTAAAGTTTCAACAGTGTATTCCTTTATAATTGTCCTCTGCTCTATTCTCCCTGCACGGTGAATCACTGCTCTCACTGTTACAGTTAAAGCTGCATTCTTTAACAGTTTGATAGTATGTGGGGACTTTAATGTTGATTTGTTGAAAACATGTGATCACACAAAAACTGCAGATTTCGTTAATAATATGTATAGCTTGAATTTATCTCCTCTTATATTAAAACCAACTACAATAACAAAGGATAGTGCAGCATTACTAGACAACATTTATATTTATTTAGCAGACAAAAATATCACTAGTGGGATATTACTGTGACCATTTGCCTGTTTTTGCAATATTTGAATTTAAATTGAAGCTGTATAAAGAGGATCCACATAAGATAATAAGGGTAAGAACACCTGAAAGGATTCAAGCAATTAAAGATGAACATATAAACCATGACTGGAAGGAGGTTCATGTTGATTTTAATGACTCTTAAGAGGCAATTCTCAATGTTTTTATGTGTCTTTATGAACATCACTGTCCCGTCAAAGAAATAAAAAATATGGATAACAATAGGTCTACAAAATGCATGTAAAACAAAAAATCAATTGTACAAAAATTATTTGAAATATAGAACTAAAGAAAAAGAGGAGAAATACAAAAGATACAAAAATATCTCAACGACTGTTACAGCCAGAAACTTCAGAAACATTAAAGAACTGACTGGAAAGCATAAATTATAAATTCTACCAACACACATTGATAGAAATGAACAAATGAGTAGTGGTAACGTGCTTGACATTCCATATTACGGGTAATTCAACACCTTTTTGGTTAATGTTAAAATACCAGACAACAATGCCATAGAGAAAGATTCAAAACTTAACTTTAATATTCCCAAATCTATGTTTCTTAGAGCAGTGTGTGAGAGTGATTTAGTGGAGGTGGTATAAAAAATAAAAAAAATAAGAGATCCATGGATTCTAACAATATCAACATGAACATAATTTGAACATAAGATCAAACATGGTGTGGTGAAACCTTTGACATATATTTTGTAAAAGGAAGTTTTCCTGAGAAAATGAAACTGGCTAAAGTGCTCCCAATATATAAAGATGGTGACAAACTATATACCAATCTCATTCCTTTGTCAATTTTCTAAGATATTAGAAAAACTGTTTGTTCAACACCTGGATCGATTCCTAGAAAAGCATGACATATTAAAAATATCGTTTTCAAAGTAACAGATCAACATCTTTAGGAGTGATGGATTTTATAGAAAGTGTAGCAACAGCAACAGAAAGAAAATAAAAATGCTATTGGTATATTTACTGTCTTACAAAAAGCATAAGAGGGTTGGCACAAAGATGGCTTTCTCGCTATTTAAACAATACACTGCAGTATGTAAAAATTAATAGTATAAAATCACAACAAAATGATTATCTTGTGGAATTCCACAAGGCTCAGTGTTGGGGCCTCAGCTGTTTGTAATATATTTAAATGATATTTGCAAAGTGTCTCAATTTTTGAAATTAATTATGTTTGCTGATAGCACAAACATATTGTTCAGGACAAAATATTAATATTTTGATTTCAATAGTAGAAAACAAATAGACAAAATTTGAAAAATGGTTTAAGAAAAAACAACTTTCCTTAAATTAAAAGAAAACAAAATAGACATGTTTTTGATCATGTAGGACAGATTATACTTTGAAATTGGTTCTGAATGGAACAGAAATTTATTGTGTCTATGAGACCAAGTTGTTGGGCGTCATTATAGATCATGAGCTTTGTTGGAAGCTGTGAATAGAACGTATTAGAAAAAAAAATCTAAAACTATTGGCGTTCTACATAAAGCATATTAAATAGAGTGTGTCTGAAATTGCGTTATTCTTCTCTTATATTGCCTTACCTGGCCGATTGCGCAGAAAGCTGGGGTAATACATGTAAAACATATATAGATCCATTAATCAAAATACGAAAGAGAGCAATAAGAATAATACATAAAGTGGAATTCCGGACACCTACTAGCGAACTGCTTAAAATATATAGAACAATAAAACTTAGGCAGTAGCTATCTGTACAGTTGCTATATCAATATACCAACATTCTATCCGTACGCAATTTACAAAGTAAATTTAGAACAAATGTTAAAAGAAGATGCGTTTTTGTTTATGGTGTTAAAGTTTGGAATGATCTTGAGGATCACTTTAAGTTAATGAGTTCATGGTCTATGTTTGAAAATGATTTAAAAAACAAAGTGTTTGCACCTATTCAATCATAAGTTTATGAATACCGCTGTTATTGAGCTGTTTGTATTGCTTTTTATATAATGCTGTTTGGGAATGGGCTCCGATAAGCAGGTACTGCTTCAGCCCATTTTTGGTTGTTTAAATGAATGTTTATTCTTTGTATTGTTTTGTATATGTTTGAAAACAGCCAAAAGCACATAAATATCAATCAATTATTGAGCGCTACATCACCTGTGGCTGCTGCAGTGGGAAACGAAGAATGCTGCGCGCAAACCACACTATGTGACCGAACTCAAACACCAGTTCTGAATATCTGTCCGAACCAGACCCGTCCGGTGCCGTTGGGTCCCGTCAGGGTTGGATCGGGTATCCATCCTCTATCCACAGTATCAGCTATGCTCTGATGATAACCAAACAGTTGATGCGCGCCCCCGCGGCGGCTTGGCTGATGGCTGCAGTTACACTAACCACCGTGGTGTCACCATGGAGTCTGATTTATAGATCCAATATGCTCCTTCAAGTATTTGACTTCTTCAGATATTGCATGCAAACAGAAAAAACACTTTATACTAGATTATGTAATTGATAAAACAACAAATGTAATGCCTACTGGCCAATTATCATCCAGTTCATATATCAAAACACATGAGAATAACTGGAAACAGTCATTCTCATAACATAAAAGAACTGCCATCTTTTTAAATCCCCACTCAATAACTGCTACCTCTAGTGGTGAATTATGCCTTTAATCATGTTTGCACTACTTTCAGGAATGAGGTACATATTCGGAAGCGTTTGATATAATCTGTTTTGGCTGGCATTTCTTCATTTTATGACCAGTAATTTTGTTTTTAGGGCAATAGAAGGATGCTCAGAACTTGAAGTAGTTTTCTTGATTTTGTAATTAAGGATAGTTTCTCTTGCAGTAATAATTAGCAAAGTTAATTGCCACATCAGTTACGGAATATCTGTGTGTGTATGTCACAGACACACAGGATAATGACACCTGGTTCTAAATTACAGGTGCTACATTTTTATTGATCATTTTCATCCCAGATATTGTAAATTGTCAGTAGAAAAATGACAGCTTTCTGAAAATGTGATATTGAGTGACCACAATTTTTTTAAAACAGACTTTCTAAACTGTTGACTTTAAGCAGCACAGGACAAGCCCCCACATAAATGAGGTTAAAATTGGAAACAAATCTCCAGCTTTGAAAGTTGTATTTTATCCTCTTCAATCGAAGCACAGCATTTGCACCCTCTGTTCACCTCACTGCTTAATTAATTAACACTTGTCCCCTGATTAGTCCATGCTTAAACTGACAATTTCAAATGTGGTCTCTACCCGCAATCTTGATTATCAAAGCGATCATGGAATTAAAAAAAGAGCATTCCCTGATTAATAATTAATGCTGGGATTCCCACAGTGAAAAAAGAAAGCATATTTCCAACCAGGCACAACAGATATATATATATATATATATATATATATATATATATATAAAATAAAGGTACTTAGGTTAGCACAGACTTACTCCACAAAGAGTACCTGTTGGGAAAATGTATATAACAGAATAGTTTAATGTGTTACTAATAAACAAAATATGTGCACCTTTTTATTTGAAAAAAAAAAAAAAAAACACATTAAATGGCCTTTTTAGAAAAATGTTATACCGTCAAGCATAAATTGTGGAGAGTTGCCATTTTGGTCAGGATATGATGCACTTTCATTGATTCCTGTTAGCTGTTGCTAAGCAACAGTATTTTGTTGGTCTACAGTTTCGATACAATGGCTGGGTGTAAAGCTAATGGTAGCTATAACAATGAGAAAAACCCCACAGGAACATTTCATTTTTGTCTCTAAGCCAAATAACGACACTAAGTCAGAGTTATCCAGATATCGGTGCGGGATACACACATAAAACGTTGCCGATCAGACAAAATTCGGTGATATGCAATGACCATTCTTATGAGCGGGATCTAAGGGGCTAAGCTAATGGGCTAAGCTAATGGGGACGAAGCCAAAGTTGCGATGGAACTTCTTCACAGAAAATCTCAATGCAGTTTGTAAATGTACTTGTTCAGACCACTTCAACGTTTCTGTTTACATGGTGAGTGTCATGGCACAAACCGCACCCCCACCAGATTGTTCCTTCTTACTTCCTTGGGACTAAATGCTGAGCTTTTATCTTTTCAGCGCCAACAGGTGCTAAACCTCAGTGCATCCTCTTGTTCATGAACAGATAATTCTTTCACGCAGCTTTCATCACAGTTGCTCGCCATATTTGTGCACTTCCAACACCTAACTACTTGGCCATGGCTCGTTTCTGCTGGTAACAACAGTGCTTTCCGTATACAAGAAGCTAGTAGTTGGTGAGAAAGGTAACATTTAATAAACATACAACCTGAATGATGGACTTTATCACTAAAGGAGTGGATAGACACTGCTGCTTACAACAAAGTAAACATACCTGTTGCGCCTTTACCTCCCAAAATACGGCAGTTATTGAAAGCGACAGGCCATGCCGATGGACGCAAGGGTGTTATATCCTGTCTAAAATGGCGGTTCTCCATAGTTTAATGCCAGAAGGTATAAATCATCCTTAAAAGTCCTTTTAATGTCTCTTTTTTATAAAAAAGGAACACATATTTTGTTTATTGATAATTTTTGTCCTATACAGTTTTACTACAGGTACCCTTTAATAATGACTTTTTCCCCTCCTTCTTTCTTTGCCTCTCTCTGAAGAATTAGAGCAGAATCATCTGCAGTGGGCATCAAACTGCCCTTTGCCTGATATTGTGGGTGACCACAGTGGAGCCCCCTTGGAGCAACTGGAGAAAACAGTTTGCCCACAGGTCCCCAAATAGCAGCATGGTAATCTCAGAGCCTGGTTTAATTGAAGCTCTGTTTTTCTCTGCATAAATCCCTTTTTCTTTCCCGGGCCAACACATTATTGTAATGTCCACAGATATTAAGTCACATGGAAATGCCTGTAGCCAATAATAGAATTTTATGCTTACATACACTTCTCAGTGAAAGAGAGAAAATGTCAGAGATCCCAGAGACAGCTGCAGTGCTAAAGAGCAGTTTCTCTTCTGAGATCGCTCTACGTCTCAAAAAGAATATTTTTGCGATCTCAAGACGGAGGAGAGGACTTCTCTACACTACTGCTATAAAGGAAATACAAAATCATATGTTGGTGTTCTCTGTTCAGTGGAAGTTTAAGTAAATGTGTGATATCTCTTTGCTTTGAGGGCCATAGTTTGTAAAAGCGTGAGCAACTGGAAAGCCAGACCATCAATAGATCAGTTGAAAGATTCATTGTGAATTAATTAAATCTCCAATTGTTCAAAGAACTCAAATTTCATTAAATTACTTCACGTAATTACCCCCAAATTTAATAGAAATTGGTCACAAAATCAACAAAATTTAAAGGAGAAAATAATGCAGAGACAGGTCGAAGTGCAAACATGGTGAAATTATTTTTTAAATTGCTCACTTTCCCGCCTAAAATCTGCAGCCCACTTAAGATCCAAGAACTTTGTATTTGGCCCCTGAACTAAAATGACTTTGACACCCCTGGACTAAAAGCAGCAAATAAAAAAACAACATAAATGGTCTTTTTTTTTTAATAATTTCAAATCAATCATCAATCAAAGCTGCTGGAGATGATATTTTCTTATTAGATATAGACATAGTGTAGGCCTCAGAGCAATTAATTTGATCGGATATGAGTCAATCAGAACACCGTGGTTTTTGACTCAAGACTCGAGACTCAAGATAATTGCTGACAGCAGTCCTCTTTTCTTTGTTACCAAAGACAATCACCTCCATCTTGTCATGATTTAGTTGAAGGAAGTTTTCACTCATCCAGCAGTTTACTTTTTCTAAGCAGTCACACAACACCTCAATGGGACCATAGTCATCTGGGTTCAGTGATAGATATAGTTGTGCGTCATCTGCGTAGCTCTGATAATCAACCTTACAGTTCTGTAAAATGTGTCCTTTAAGCTAGAGTAGGCAATTTTCTCCAGATACATTTTAAAGTTTTTGGTTGAAATTGTTATGTCCTGCCAGAAATTAAGATCGTATGTGCTCTGAAAGAACAAAAACAATCTGTCAACTGTAGCAGCTGTAAACCTGTAATAACCATTCAACCAATGGAAAAAACTAACCGTTTTTTTTTTTTTTTAACCAATCATGTCTCCGTCCAACCCACGTTTGCAATCTATGCAACACAATTGTATGATCTACAGTGTCAAATGCAGCAGTAAGATCCAACGGAATGACAACACTTTTCCTGAATCAGTGTTCAACCTTATGTCATTGATCACTTTGATAAGAGCAGATTCTGCGTTGTGATGAGAACAAAAGCCTGACTGAAATTTATCAAATATCTTTTTGAAGGTTAAAAATTCAGTTGGAGTGAAGACCACCTTCTCAATGATCTTGGCTATTAATGGAAGGTTGCTGATTGGTCTATAATTAGCCAGTATAGCTGCAACCAGTGTTCTCTTTTATAACACAGGTTTCACAGTTTGGTACAGTGCCTGACTGGAGTGAGCAGTTAAATATCTGTTTTGGGTTCACTTTAATGAACTAACATTGTAGTTGACTCATCCCTCATTGGTTGAAGCTGTTCAAGCTTTTTGATATTTTGCTGGTTTGTTCTGATGTTTGGCCTTGTTGATTGTATTTATTAATTGAAATATACAGAAAATTCATTGCATTTTCCAGTTGACAGTAATTCAGGGGCTATCTGATCTGGGGTGGTTGTGAGCTTTTCAATTCCAGAAAACAATGTGCGAGAGTTGTTGACATTTTTAGCAATAATTTCAAGAAAGTATTGCTGCCTACCATGATTAGAAAAGGATGACAGTTTTCTACTTGATGATTGTTCTACTGGCTACAAAACAAATTGCCCTCGAACCTTGATTGCTTGACACCATTTTTGTTCTAGTTTCTTCCCAATATTTCCCGTGATATTACCTCACTCCGCGAGACGTTGCATTTGGATCTTTCCGTATAAGCCCAAAAATAAATATAAACACCAGCCTTTCAAATTATTTCACCCCATGCAAAAATGCTGCGATTCTGCTTTCGAGAAGCAGGGCCTACTTTTTTGTAATCTCAATCCCCAGGTTTAAATCTAATGAGCCACAAAAATTCTTGAAAGAAGCATCTTTTTTTTCCCAGTCCAACTCAGAGCATGCAGGGAATACCAAATGTAACATATTTTACAGTCACAGAGTATTATTTATCCACAACGGTTGCTATATATTGCAAAGATTTTCAGAGCAGGGAGAAGAACAACATTGTGTTGAAGCCAACTTTGTTTTTCCTTCTGTCACTGTATTATATTGTCTAATGTTGGTGCTTAAACAGTGGAAGCACTGGTTTAAACTACAGAAAGTGCAAAAAGAAAATGGGGAAAAGAAATTAACTTAAAATCACTTGTTATGAATTTGTAATGTGGTGTCTATTTTTGTGGTACAGCAGAATTACTTCTGTGGGGGGTTTTCAGGGAGTATGGGGTATCAGACGTCCTGATACGAGCCGTTTGTTCCCTGTATGATCAATGCAAAAGATTGGGCCGCATTGCTGGCAGTAAGTCGGACTCATTTCCAGTGAGGGTTGGACTTTGTCACCGATTTGTTCATAACTTTTATCAACAGGCCATCGAGCGGGTCCTGTTAGGTGAGCTCAGGTTTGGGTGACTGCTTATTGCAGATGATGATGTCCCGTTGGCTCCTTCAAGCCGTGAGCTTAAGCTCTCACTGGATCCAATTCATAGCCGAGTTTGAAATGGCCAAAATGAGATTCAGTCCTTCCAAATCTGAGTCCGCACTGTCCTCGCCTGGAAAAGGGTCTGGGGTCTTGCCCCAAGTTCAAAGATTTCAACCTTGTGGTCTTGTTCACGAGTGAGACAAAAATGGAGCGGAAGATCAACAAGCCGATTGTTGAACGTTTGCAGTGACAGATTCTGCACTAGGCCTTCGTAGTGAAGAGAGAGCTGAGCTGAATGGGAAAGCTCTAGATTTACCGGTCGATCTTTTTTCCTACCAGCAACTAAGGTCATGAGCTTTGGTCATGACTGAAAGAACAAGATTGTGGGTACAAGCCGCCAAAATAAGTTTCCTTAGTTGAATGATTGGGCTCTCCCTTAGAGATTGGGTCAGAAGCTCGGTCATCCAAGAGAGGTTCGAAGTAGAGCTGTTGCCGGATGAGGTGGCACAGGCATTTAAATACATTGCCTCCCTGGTGAGATGTTCAGGACCACCGGTAGGAGACCCCGGCGAAGACCCAAGACAAGCTGGAGAGACTATGTCTCTTGACTGGCTTGGAACGCAAGGGAAGAGCTTGACGAAGTGGCTTGGGAGAGGGAATTCTGGGCTTTCCTTCTCAGAATGATGACCCAGCGACTCGACTCAAACTGTAGAAAATGGATGGATGGCACAATAATACATGTTTTATGATTATGCACATGTGTTATGGCTGCAATGAGGTGTCCTACAGGAGCCTTCATTGAAAAAAGCATTTCAAGTACCTTTACCCATTTATCAACCAGCTACACAGGCCACTGCTAAAGGTACGATATTCCTCTCTGATTAAGTTGTAGATTTAATTATTAGTCCGACACCAGTTGCAGGAACATTGCCACAACAAACCAGGATGTCCCTTGATAGAAAAATGATTCAAAATGATTGTCAAATTTAAAGATTTAACTGACAATACTTGGATTTTTACGTGAAGACACTGGAGTATCGTATTAGTGGTAAACCAAGGATTAGGCTGATATTGTAAAGGCTGTGTTTAATTATTCAGTAAAACAAGAAGATAATCAAAAAAAGAAAGTTTTATACCAACTAATCTTCATTTTACAAACCGAGCAGCAGCATTTCACTATGTAGCATATGCCACTCGATGTGTGTTTGTGTGTGCGAAAGTTCATAAATAATTAACCTCGCAAAAGTTTTTCAAACCGAGTGCCTTTCAATGAAGAAAAAAAATAGGGACAATGCTGGATGTTTTTTTTTCTTTTTTTAAATTCTCATCTATGAAGTGTTGCCGTTTTCAGTATTTATTTACAAAGCTCTGACATCGTGCACCTTAAACCACATCAGCATTCTCTCATGCTGGATCGCACAACGACAAAAACATAAAAAGAAGTTTTGTTTTGTTTCTTATCTCAAAGGAAGCGTCTGTATATTGTACAAAAAAAAAACAAGATAAATATGGATTTTTCATAGAAATTAAACACTATTTTGAAGGACTTGCAGATTGTTCTGCATCAAATGTGTAAATGAATGTCGGCTGCCAGTCACTAAATCCTTCAGTCCTACTGTGTGCATGTTTAGTGCGGTTTGTGTTGTTTTATTTTTGTAATAGACGGTACAAAAAAAAGGGTATTTCTGTGAATTGTAATAAAGTAAACTTTTAAGATAAATAAATAAATAAATAAATAAATAAATAATTAACCTAGAATGTCTTGGATTAACAAAGAAAGCCACTGATCAATTGTGTTCCCTTTCTTACCGTGTGGTTTTCCTACAAGCAATAAAAACGCTGACTACTCCATTAAGTCCTGCCTCATCTTCAATTTATCTTCTAACAATACACTCGTGTACACAAAGCTTAGGCGTCCCTGACACTTTACGTGTTCGCTGGTGAAAAGCTGTCATTGTGGTTTACATGCAGTGCTGGGAGCTGCTGTTTGCTGTAGTGCGATAGCCCAGTCAGCATGACTTGCAGGGCTGAAGGAAAAGTAGAGTTGTAGCGTCCATGCTGCTACTGTAGACTCCCGTTACACTATTGTTCTAGAGGGTAAAGAAAAGGAATAGGAGTACATACGAGTATCCTCAACTACAACACTGTAGTTTGTAGATATTGGTTTTCATATTGCAAAATTGCAATGTTGCAATGTTGTTTGGATAAATTTGTTAAAGTTTATAGCCTATATTGAGAATTTTTTTTTTTTTTTTAAATTGAAAAATCTTGCTGTGCTTGTCTTTCTTTGCTTGCTTCTACCGAGGGAATTTTGGTTAGTTTTACTCTGCAAAATCTGATTTTTTCTTTTTGATTCCCTGTGAGAGTAATACAAGTGTTTATGGGGTGATTGGGGGGTCTTTCATTCATTGATATGAAACATATTTTAATTGTTTACTGTATACTGTATGTGTAGAACTGTAACATGGTTCCCTAATTGTACATTCTATATAGAATTTTCATGGCAATTACAATTAAAGTAAATTATATAAACTCAATAACAATTTAATTAGGATTACGACAGCAACAGATTTTTAAAATTACACTTAAGCCATAATTGTAATGAATTATCAATTACGGAATTGCAATTATAATTGACTCCAACCCTTTATATCCCACATTTATACTTATCCAAGTCAAAAACTACTACATATGAACGCTAAAAACTAGTATAATTTAGGAATGAATTCATTCCTACTTGGTTTTCATTAAAAAAATAAAAAAAAAAACATTCCTTACTTTCAAATGACAGTGTTTTTCTATTTAAGTGAGCGATCTACAAAGCAATGCCCTCGCAATCAATTAGTCAGGTTGGTCAACAACATTATGAAAACCCCTGTAGATCCAAAATGATCATTTTGAGCAACAGAGCAGCAAATAATTTAAGTAATTATTCCATTCCAGACTTTCTGAATACTACAAAGGCCAAAGCAGAAACACTCTAATGAGGCAGCTGCTGTTTGTGCAACATATGCAGTAAATGAGGCGTCGGTAATGGTCAGTGGACATGGTCAAGGTGCAAGGTTTTATGTGACACGAGGTGCAGGGTCTTGTAGTCAAACAGCTGTGACCCTTTGACGTGACAAACTCTTGGCACGAGCCTTACGCTGATTGACTTTTCTTCACAGATGGTGAGATAAGTCTGTCATAATGGGGCAAACTCTGCCAACACCAGACCATTAGCATTGTTGTTTTTTATCCCTGCAGCAGTAAAATGCAATCAGCATGACTTATTGTGGCCAGTTGTGCTTTGAGACAGGATCTCCACAAAATCCTCACACTATTTAATTGATGCAGTAATCCAATTACACTGAAGGCCACTGACATACCATTTTAAAAACATCTGCAAGATGTTGGTCTTTCATTGAACAAATCCAAAGGCTTTGTGCATCTCAAGTGGTAGGTAACTCAATGTTGGCGCATTTAAAATAACATAGCTGGTGGATATTGAGTTTTTTATAAAAAAGTAGACAAAAACATTAAAAAACCGCAAACCGTTTTTATTGTTATAACAGTGAGCAAATACTCCGCACTCTACACTACAAACTCAATGAGTATATACTGTCTACTTAATAATATCTAATTATGTTTGCAATGATGATCGTTCCCACTGAAGTATACTTCCAAGTTTCCCAAGATGCATTTGAAACCTACAACGACAAAAACCTGAAGGCTAAATATTCTCCACCTTTGAAAGTTCTGAAAACATTAAGTGAGAAAGTGACCAAGTCGAATATCAACATGTGCTCATTTGATCTATAAAACTCGCATATACATATTTCATTCCAACATTTCGGAGATTCCCATATTGTCCGCCATTTCCTAGTTACAAAACTTACGGTTAACTTCAAAACAAGAGCCCTATTTAAAAAACAAAACAAATGGAAGACAACAAGAGATGCTTTTATTTTGAAAAGGGGATATTTTTAGCTTGAAGCTGGTCCCAGGATAATCCCCCGATATAGCTTAGGCCTACATTTGGGTATTTATCGTGTACACAATCTTTTCACGCCATCTAATGTAAACGCACTACATACTCATTTTGACATCATACTTAGTATGAGTAGTACGTTAGTATGACATTTCGAACACGGCCCAATACTTTTAGGAGTCAAGACCAAAGTTGAACAGTTAAAGAGCATTCTCTCTCTTTAATTTAATTTTCTTTAAAAAGGACAAAAACAAGATGTCTGCAACTCTTTCAAGGCACAACATGCTAAAATCTCAAATCTGGACAAATTTGTTTAAATTTAATCATTTTATGTATGTCATACATACATTAATATGGACTACTAAGTCTTAAATAAAGCCTATCTACCCATCATAAAAGGCCGTGGCTCAGGTGGTAAATGGAGCATCTTCTGATGGAGAGTTTGAAGGTTCGATCCCAATACATGTTGGTATGTTGAAGTGTCCTTGGGCAAGACACTAAACCCTAAGTTGCTCCCATTGGTTGATTGGTGCCTTGCATGGCAGCTCTGTCCCATTGTGGGTGTGTGAATGTGTGTGAATGAGCTGATGTTGTGAAGTGCTTTGGAACTAGTACCTAGGTTGTTCTAAAGCACTGGGCTCTGCATCTAATCCATCTAATCCAGAGTTTTTAGGGGCGTTCTTGGATAAATTGAGGGACAAATGGCCCGTGACCCTCGCTAATTTCCGACATGGGAATTTATCGTTTATATCGTGGGATGACATATTTACCGGTGAGAATATTTTTGACGATAAATCATAAATGATGAAAGATTGCACATTCCTATATGGCATATGTACATTTAATTGTAGTTTCCTTAAACAACATATGAATGAATAAACTACTACAACTCCCATGAGTACTGCCCACTCACAGTGTTTGCTCATTGGTCGAGTCGTGAAGCCTTTTTCTGACAATACAACTGACAGAGGGTCGGACCCTGGTCTGTGAGTAGGACAGAAGAGAAGTGTATTTTGCAAGGTTTTTTCCCAATTTAGTTTTTACCTTTTCACTGTTCTTCTGTACTACTTTACTACTAATTATATGCAATAGTTTAAAAAGGTTGTAAATCTAGTGTATGTAAACTTTAGCATGTTATAGTCAGCTTTAATCATTAAGTTAAATTATCCAACAACAAAATTGTGGCTCGTAACTCTGGAAAACAACTATAGCCATTGTCAGTATCTGTAAATAAGAGGTTTAATTGACAGCTGAATGAACCTACAACCATAAAATCGATTTTTTTTAAAAATAAATGAGGCCTAAAATAAGTGTTCAGAGGCATTTCTGACTAGAAACGGGATGTCTGTGTTTTTGCATAAGGCACTGGAAAAGATTTCCAAGGAGGCCGAACAGTCAGTGAGCTATTAATAAATGTTTGAAGTCAAATTAAACATTTAAATATCTGTTAATTAGGAACTTTTCGCTGTATAATCATTTTCTTCGATTACCTTTCCTTCCCTCATTTTTTTTATGATTATTTAATCAAAGCAAATATATTTTATATAACTTATAGTGTTGATTATATAGTAAATCATTCTATGTGAATTGCAACGGCTCTTGAGTGCTTAATATTTGTGTAATATAATATATTGTAATAAGTTTGCCTTGAGCAGTGTTTTACTAAATAGGGACATTCATTTTAACACTCATAAGAAACACCAATAATGAACACAGAATGGCAAACATATTAAAATGGAGCTTTATTTATCAAAATAGCCTCAGGTACTTCACGCGCTACGCCAAGTATTTGGTTTTCTTTTAGTTTGAGACGGTGCACATATGCTGAATTACTCCTGAGAGTGTTTAAATCACAGGGGGGTGTTTAAATTAAATGTAATTACTACAGAAAGAATGAAAAATGAAGAAATTATTATATTTTTTTTTTTCTTGCTTGGATTTGCATGATTTATTTGTCTTGACATTCAGGGTAATTCCTGTTCATATTGTTTAATGAAATCAGGCTTTAGTGACCACTTTAGTCACTTATTCTTAACCTTTTTTTTACAGAAGTTACTAAAAAGCTTACATAGAAAATATTGAAGAGGCAATTGGTTCTTTTGAGGCATTTAACTATAGATTTCCACACGATGCCAGAACATACAGACTCAGTATTTTCAAGACCTTTAGCATCATCTCAACAGCCCGAGACAAAAAAACAAATAAAATTTTCTTTCTTTCTTGGTTATTGGCGTGTTGCAACCAACTTTAATAGGTGCATATTCATACGCAGAGTTTGCGGGGGGCAGGGGGGGCATTGCCCCCTCTAATGATCAAAAGTTTTCATTTAAGTTTTCCCAAATTAATTCGAAAAATAAAAATTCTTAATATAATGTACATAATATACACATATGTTAAGTGCAAAAAATACAGTGACTAGGAAATGATAAAAAAAGGATATAAAATTCAAAGGTTTATAAAATAAAACCAAGTAAAAAAGTTTTAAAGGACCAGCAGCCAATGACATTTGACCGCCCTGCTTCCCGTAGCAGCTCAAAACTTTGTTTGTTTACAACATGGCGGCCACTGCGGGTGATCTGTAGATCCATAAGTATGTTGTTTCTAGTGATAGACAGAAAAAAACAAGTGGTTGGAACAAAGAACGAGCAAACCCTGCGCTCAGTGCGCACTTGTCTGGATATAAAGCGGTGGATTGAGCGCTTGTTGTGATAATCTACTCGCCACGACAAAATCGGTATCCACCGGCCACGGGAGCATAGGCAATCAGCAAAGGTGGAATTACATTGTTAGAGACTTGAAAGGCCATAATCTACATTGTTGGACTTTAAAATGCTTTTAATCCATATGGATCCCCTTATTCTCTACTACCTGTTGTTTAACTTAGTGATTTACTGACAGCAAGTCTCTCCCTCCATGTTAAAGTGTATCTCCCATATTAAAGCACATGTATCAAGTGTTGTAAGATACATCATGTAGAACATAATAAATAATAACACTGCTTAATTTAAGCAACTTTACTCTCATTCTTTAAGTTACAGTGGGGGCTGAACATTTCAAGCAGCATTTTGGATTTATTTTGGCAGCTCCATAATACAGCTTTCAAAACTTATGTTACAGAAATAAAAAATATTAATAATAAAAAACAGATTGGTACATTTGTATTCATTCCTTAATTGAGAAGCGAAACTCAAGACATTTGATATATTTATTTATTTTTTTATTTTTTTATTGCTGGACACATTCTTATAGAGTAGGAGGAGCCAGGATTGTCAGGAGGAGGAGTTTCCGCTAGGTGACGTCACCTGGCGAGAAAAATCCAACACGCGTGTTTGGGGCTGATTTTTACAAAATGTGGAAAAACTAGAAAGGAACTTTTTCAAAGTTGACCCTCTGAATGAGGCTAAAGGGATGTATATTACTGTAGCAAAATCATTCTAAAGTGAGTTGTTCATAATACTGCCCCTTTAAGACCTGCAGTGTGTGAACATAGCCAAAATGTTTACAGGACCAAACAATCTCTTCTAAATACATTTTAACAAGAAAATGTTTTAATAATTTATTTTAACACTGACGGCGAAGACAAACAGGAACGGTGCAAAAACAAACAACAGGATCTGAAATTAAGTTGTAAAAATGAGTTAGGAAAACACAAACAAACATGGAGATATTTATCAGGTGTTGAAAAACCTGAACTGTTAAAATAAAAAAGGAAGGTTGCTGCTGAAACAGGGGAAAATAAAGATAAAAGAGGATCTAAAAAGAAGAAGAAATTGAGGAGTTTTAATAATAAATGGATGTCAGGTCGTGAGTGGCTGTAATATTCTTTACATTTGAAGAGCATGCATGCACAACCTTTTTTTCTCGACAGTACATGTAATTCTTAGTACTGATTACTACTATTCTTTCTAACTTCAAACAGTGTTCCAGGGATTTTAATCTGACTTTATTCAGTTATGAGAATATACTTTATAAAAGGTTCACTTCTCTGACACACCCAACGTTCCATATTGCACCTTTTTCGGCATTGTTACAACATTGTTTTTAAATTAAATGTTTATACATTTTACCATATTAATGTATTTCTGCCATCAACTAAAAGAAAAACTATTTAAAGAAACATAAATGCTTAAATCTATTCTGTGGTTCATAATGTCGTTTATTTATGCTGGAAAAAAATTTGGCTGGTAACTTTAGGAATCTGGTGTTCTAAAATGTTAATTTAAAGGCCTAGTTATAGGTATATTTAATGATATATTTTCACTGATCTAAAAAGTATTTGTATTTGTCCTCGCTGAAAGTGAAGACAATCCCCACTCAAACCCCTACAGTATGTTGCACAGCCATAATTTATCACATCCAGTATTCCCTGTTTTCTAACATAATGGGATGCTTCTCACACACGCACACTCACACACACACACTTTGTCTAAGATGACAACATATAGTGCTCTCTGCTGTCTTGCCCACACTGTTGATTCATCGGCGGGCGGATTGAGAAGCTTCACTTGCAATTTGGAAAAAATAATGTAATCTCAGGATAGGCAGAATTGCTGAAGCTCTTGTGAGATTACGCTGTGGCGCCTGCCTCTGTGATTACCGATCACAAACAAGGCGAAGGAAAAAAGTTCCTCTATTCCGAGTTTCTATTTTCATTCTTACCTCATCTGTCTGGTGAGAGGCATTTTCAATTGGCTTTAGGAATAGGCAGCATCTCTGCTGCTCCCTTTTCTTATTACAATGTTTCAGAAATGATGTAAGATAAATGCTCATTTAAAAAAATACTAAACATTTCATTCATCTGCTGCCAGGGTTGGAGTCAAATGTAATTGTGTAATTTATAAATAGAATTATGACATGATTTTTTAAACTGTTGGATTGTAATTGAGTTCAGATAATTAATTTTGTAATTTTAATTGACATGGAAATTCTACAAAAATTGTCATTTACAATTTAAATGCAAAACTGGGGAAACCTGTTACAGCTCTATGGCTTACAAATACGTAGTTAATAATTATTAAAATATGTTTCATATAATTATAATTTTAATATTTTTTTTTATCATTGAATTTTAGGGGTATACTGACAAAAAAAGGCCCAGATGCCCACACCAAAAATATTAATACCAATATTTTCATTAATTAGGAAGAATAACAAGATAACCAATATATGAATAACGAATAAGATGATAGATAATATATTTTAGCGTATTTTACAGATGATATAGGACTGGGATCAAACTGACCCATTATCATTAGAGACGCTAACACAACAAGAAGATTATGCTGAATAAGGGTTATTTAATAAAGGCTCAGCAATTGTCATTGAACTTTACTAATTACGAAATTAATTGCAATTGACTTTCAGGGAGAAAATAATTGTAATTTTAAATGTAATTGGAAAAAAGACTGGTCACCATAATTATAATCGAGTTGTAATCAAACATGGATAATTGAAGACATAATTTAATTTGAAAAAATGAATTGTAATGTAATTCAAGAAAATAAATATAATTACTCAAAATAATTATTTTTAATTGTGATTTAAATTAAATTTGATTCATGTATTTGTTTTCTTTATATTTCACAATAATGGTAATTAAGTTGTAATTGAAAAATATAAATTAAGACTTAATTGTGTTTGAAAAAAGTAATTGTAATGTAATTAAAATAGTAAATTATATTTAAAAAAAATACTAAAAATATTTATTTTTAAATTTGATTGATTTATTTATTTTCTTTATCTATATTTCACAATAATGGTAATTAAGTTGTAACTCAACACAGATAAATGAAGACCTAATTGTATTTGAAGTACTTGTAATGTCATTTTAAAAAAATACTCAAAATATTTATTTTTAAATGTTATTCAATTTTAATTATTTCTTCATCGATATTTCACCATAATAGTAATTGAGTTGTAATTGAAAATTGACAAATGAAGACTTAATTGTATTTGAAAAATGTAATTGACCCCAACCTGTCTACTGCAATAACGTTGATCATCATCATTTTACTCTTCACTTTCATCAAAACCAATCCTTTAAAAATAAATTACTCATTTAAAAAAAAATATATATATATATATTTAAAAAAATACTCAAAACAATATATATTTTTTCATTTTATAAAAAAGATGTACTTTGATTTTTTAATTATTATCTTCATCTATATTTTACCATAATAGTCATTGAAAATGGACAATTGAAGACGTAATTGTATTTGAAAAAAGTAATTGACCCAAACCCTGTCCACTGCACTTCACAAAGAGTCTCTGAGCATTTTTCACTCCTCACTCCCATCAAAACCAATCCTTTTCTAACGTTGTTATTGAGTCTTAAGGGCAGGATGTTTTTCACCTGGGGGAAAAAGAGGCATTAATAGGTGAAAATAGAGCTTCGACAAAAACGCTGTCAGAACAAGTAAGAATTCAGTGGAAGCTTCTTTGGACAGGCTAGGAAAACCCGACTCATCCACATAATGGCAAGAGTCCGCTTTAAAAGTTAATGGTCCAATTAAGACGTCCATCTAAGTGACAAATTCCTCCAAAGGCAAAGTCGGAACTCCATATCGTAGAGCTTTTTTTTTTTTTTTTTTTAAAGCAATAAGGGAATTCACATCACCATTGACGTCCTGTGTTAAACGATCTCATCCATTGTGACTTCCAGTGATAAATGGTTAAAGTAAAGGGGGATGAGAGGGGAGTTGAGGCTGAATTGCTGTCTTGCATCAACGTAGACCAAAGAGAGAAGATAAAGTGTGGCCATTACCGTTTCTGACATGGTGAGATTGATACCACCCGTGTTTGCCATCAGATTAGCCAAGCCGAGCGAGATGTAGCTTACCACCACTACATCACATGGACTTAATTAAATGACTGAGAGTGCTGAGCACTCCTTTGAGCCCAATGTTGAAGCCTGAATACAAGGATCTACAACACGTGGGTAAAACAATGTACAGTGATCAATGTCTGTGTAAGACAGAAGGGAACAGATCCAGAATCACACCCTGAGACGTCCAGTTAACAAATTACTGCTGGGGAGGCACAATATGTGTGTGGTACGGTGTACGTTTTAGGACATCCTCAGGTCTCAGAGTGTATCAGGAAAACCTTGGTTATTTATCAGACCAAATGGACTCATGTCTCAGCAAAACCTCTGTCAGATGAAAAGGCCTCACTTGTCAAACCAAACGACGTTAAATGACACGGCCTCAGGCTTCAAAATAAAAGTCAGACGCAATGGCCTCAAATACAACATGGCGTTTTATTTTGAAGCAACCGGAAGTACATATGACAAAGTAAGTTGCAAAGCCCATCTTTCTCTTTATTTTTTTAAGGAGGACAGTATAGGATCTAGAATTCAGACTCTATAGTGACACCACGGTGGTTAGTGTAACTGCCGCCATCAGCCAAGCCACCGCAAGGGCGCGCATCAACTTTTTAGGACCGGAGCACAGCTGATGCTGGGACTAAAGAATGGATGTCCGACCTAACCCTGAAGGGACCCGACAAGTCAGGTTCGGACAGATATTTATAACTGGTTCGGTCACATAGTGTCGTTTGCACGCTTCAGACGCTTTGGACGTTGTGTCTTGTTCAATAGTGGCTTGACACAAGCAATCCAACATTTGCATCCCATGTCTTGCATTCTTGGCACCTGCCCACATTGTCAAAGGTACCAAAAACTGGTTCAATGACCATGGTGTTACTGTGCTTGATTGGCCAGCAAACTGACCTGACCTGAACCACATTGAGAAATAATGGGTTATGGTCAAGAGGAAGGTGAGAGACACCAGACCCAGTAATGCAGATGACCTGAAGGCTGCCATCAAAGCAACGTGGGCTTCCATTACGCCTGAGCAGTGCCAGAGGTTGATCGCTTGCATGCCACGCCCCATTCATGCAGTCATTCATGCAAAAGGAGGCCCAACCAAGTATTGAGTGCACAGAAATGAACATACTTTTCAGAAGCCTTACATTTTTGTTTAAAATATCCTAATTTTCAAGAAATAAAGGCTTGAAATATTTCACCCTATGTATCATGAGCCTATATCATATATGGGGTTGACTTTCTGAAATGAGTAACAAAAAATATTAAACATTTTCAAGATATTCTAATTTTTTTAGATCCCTAAACGGAGCCAGCAGTTTTGAACCTCTTTTTCGTGTCGGCTGCCATGTTTGTTTTGATACTGCTTGGCGCAGGGGATGACGATTTTTCCTGTTCGGCTCTCATTGGCTCGACCCAATCTGTGTCGAGAAAGTGAGAATGAACGGCCGCATAACCAGACCCACTTTCTTACAACAAGTAAGGAAGTAGGTGTGGCTTCGCCAGGATATCAAAATATAGCCCTAAAACTAAAGAAATGTGCACATTTAAACCTATAGTTTTTTTTTCTTATTAAAGCCACCCCCCACCCCACACTTTTCACTCATTTGACTTGCTACAGCTCATCTTCAGACTTGCCTACACAAACCTAACACAGATTGGAGTCAATGCAAAAATGGCACTTTAAAACATCAGTTTTTTCCCTTATAGAGCTAATAAATCATGCTTAAAAACAAATGACCAACATCTTCATGCTGTCCAGATGCAATTTGTGTATTTTCAGATTTCTCTCTTAATAAAAACTGGTCTATGGTTTCTTTTTCTTTTCTTTTTTTTTCTTTTTGCAGACAATCGAGCATCTACGAAACCACTTTTATCGTGTTGAACTTTCTTAGATGGTGTTGGGTTTGTTTTTTTCTCACGCTTTTAAAGTGGATAGCAAACCAAGAAATAGTGTCATAAATCCTTCTTTACAGCTGAAACAATGAAAAAAAAGAGAAATGTATAAAAAAGGGGGGAAAAGGATTAAGTATAAAATGCTTGACCTACAGCTATAGAAATGGAACAAAATGAGTTTTAGATAATAATTTTAGAGTTTTAACAGCTTATCTGACAAACTGAAAAAACTTTTTTTCATTCGTGTAAGAAGTGCTTTGCCTATTGATGTTTCATCTGGAAAAAAATCCTGTTGCATTTGAACTGGTTTCTCCACCATTTTGACCAGAATTTATAGTAGATGTTGTGTTTTCTTTCTCACCAAAAAGAAGAATTGTCTTCAAAGTCTCAAACTATGCACCAAAAATGACCTTAAAACATCTATTAGACTAGCCTTGTATCTGGGTTGGTTTTTTCTTTCTTACCTCAGGCTGTGGTGACAGATTTTCTTTTCATTGAAATGTATCGACTTCCTTTCTAATCATCCTCGAGCCAAAAAGACTTAATACACGTCAGAGCGAATGGGCCTAAGGTAATGTGTATACCGAGCACTTTGGCTGGAGCTCGACTTAAATTAAATGTTGACAACAGTCTGCATGTCTATACGGGTAACCTTTTAGGGCTAAATTAAATTCATACTAATATAAAGAGAGTTCATTTTTCAGGATTGTTTTTGAGTTGGAGTCAGACTGAAAATAAGTATCAAGTATTTGCCAACTGCACTGAATCAGTTTTTTTTTCTTCATTCATTTTAGGCTCATTGTTGACTTTACAAATGTTTTTTTTTTTTTTTTTTTTTTAAGTATCATAGCGAAAATAGTAATTGACAGCTGTTCCCTCATCACTAAATCCACTTTTGGTATAAACATTTAGCCTAATACAAAAAATGCATTTTTTTTTCAGCTGCACATTATATGTAGTGCAATCTTTTAAGAACAGAATGCATGTTTTATTATTGCAATTAAATAAATGCATTTATTTTATTGCGAAATTATGACCATCACCAGCCCTCCCTAAGGAATGGTTAAAAAAAAAAAAAAAAAAAACACATTAAAAGGATAATTTAAAAAGAGAGGGCAGTGTTACACTGGACAATGGGAGGGTGGGGGAAGAGTCGACTGTTTTATGGTGGGAGTATAATGTGATGTTACAGTTGTGCATATTGAGGTTATTGTGTTGTGTAATACATTTTTTAAAATAGAAAAAAAATGTAAAAAAAAAAACTCAACTTTTAGATTCTATAAACACTTTCATCTTCTATGGAAACACTAGAAACACTGCAAATGATTGCTAACCAAGGAAAGAGTTAATGTGCATTTATGTATTTATTTATTTATTTAGTTTTGTTTTCCCCCCCAAAGTATTAGCTTGTGTTAACAAGTAAATAAACGTCATAATATCATGCATTTATGGGATAATATAAAAACAGATTTCATCATCAACAATGTTCTGTGTGATTAAAAAAAGTCATGTGTGTGTAAATACAGCAGTTCTTTTATATAATAACCTAATTTTTATGCAGTTTTAAAAAAGTATAATTTGATTTTTATGCTGATTAAAAAAGTGTTTTCAAGTGTATATATGTACACTCATGCAATAACTGAAAAGTACAGAAGGAAGTGCTAACCACTACTCCTGCCAGCAGCCATTTTCCTGCTGTTATGTTTTGCTTGAGGGGACGAGGCTCCGCCTTGGGGAAGAGGCCCCTCCCTCCTCCTATGTTCTCTTCCTTAGTTGAGCCCACAGCACCCGCCTCTGCAGATTTAGCTTTGAATTTACTTATTTTTAATATTTTCCTAATAAACCCGTGACTTATATTGTCTGTACTCATGTATGTACGCATTAATCATAATAAAAATAAAAAACATTTTAATAAAAACTTGTTCCCCTCCTTGTCACTGTCTGTCCCACTACGGAGCTACAGAGGGATGGCTGCAGTGGAGGGCTGTGGTTGACACTTTCTAAAGGGGCAAAAATAAAGCGGTTAACTTATTGAATAAGCCTACATTCTGGGTGAACTCATCTTTTCATAACCCCATAAGTTGATCAGTTTAACCGTAAAAGCGGTGCTGTCAATAAGGGGTTTATAGGTCAAGAGGTATAAAAATGTAAACACAACGCTGTTTTTGTACGATAAAGGTAGGCCTAATCTATCTGACATTCCTATATATTGCAAGTGCAACACTCAGACTGCAGTCACTCACCTATACCATCTTTATTGAATATTTGTGCTTTTATTAGGCCGGGCTACCGGACTCAAAACGCCACTCACTATGTTCTTCTTCTTCCTGTTGTTGTGTACACTCGTTAAAATCTCTACTCCTCGGTTATCCGTGAACGCATAGGCCTGAAATTTGGTTGGTATAATCTATGGATGTGTACGCACTGACACGTGGAGCCCAATTTTGGATTTTTTTTAATGGACAAGGAATTGCAAAAAATAATATGCCTGGCATAATCTAAGGTTAACTGAATGTGTGAATAAAATTGATGAATATAAAATATATTGTTTATTATTATAAATAAACATGAATTAATGGTAGTGGTACTGTGAGATGGTGAAAATACACAGAGAGGAACAGAATATACTGTATCGCCTATTTCTTAACACTTGAATCTGACCATTACTTTGGCCTTTTATCATGTTTAGTACTGTACATCATACCAGTGAAATATACCTAGAAAACTTTATGGAGCCTAAGCAGTGTAGCCAGGACCCATACATTTGCCAAAACAACCTCCATTTACTTATTTTGACAAATAAAATTGATGAATTATGAATTGGTCGTTTATTGAAATAAAGTATTTTCTGATTGTGATTAAGTGAAACAGCACTGATAAGCTGATTCATGTTTACAAAATGTGACAATAACCTGGGTCACTGCATTTTCCAAACAATTTTGGGTCACATAGTTATTTGAGTATGTTATAGAATGAAACTATGTGGATGAACAAAAACATGATACCACCCCTTTAAATGCATGGACTGCAGAGGTTGAGTTATGCAGAAAATATATTTGTTACTATTATTATTTCTTATGAACAATATAGATAATAAAACACTGGATATGACATCATTTATTATAACAAAGACTTTAGATGTATTTACCTGTTGGTGAGCGACTGAGATATCAGCAGAGTTGGGTTTCCAGGTTTTCTTTCCCACTGCATAACTTTATGGTAAGAGAAGTCCATGTTCTAATCAGCTGGTGTGGATAATAAATGACACCTTTTTAAAATTGTAATCATGTTTAGATATTAAACAGATGTTTCTGTAGCTTTTAAAATGATATTTGGAAAGTTGAACTTCCATGCTGAAGTTGGTGTTAGCCACTGATTCTCTAATTTTCTGCAGGTGTGTCTCAAAGGAGGCAGTCTTTTCTCTCTTTGTTTAGCTGCAGACCATGAGGTCCAGGACCTGCACCTTTAATGACAGCAAAAGCATCTTTGTTTTGATTTTGTTATCAATAAATTGTGATTTTCCTTTCCTTTCAGCTCTTTTTCTGCATCACTGCTGTGTCCCGCAAAGTCAGAGTTGTCAGAAAAGCTGCATCAGGACGTTATAAACTATAGCATTTCTCTTTAAGGAGTCACATTAATCAAGTGAACATATATGTTTAAGATGGTCCTAAAACATCTGAAGTTAGTTTGTTTTTAAATAAAAAAAAATATCCACAGACATCCTAATATGTGAAACCTTTTTTTAAATACAACAAGAGACGTGGACAATCTTTTCTGTAGCAGTGGCCGGACTAAATAGCTTTTTGTTTGAAACATTTTAAAATTCATAAATCTGTTCATCCACAGTAAAAAGACAATTATAGTTGCATGTAATCATCACACATTTGGTCTTGATGTAGTTTTTTTGCAAATCAGCTCCTCTTACCTTCACTAAATAAATGCTAAATGACAAAATAAAGCAAGGAGACAATTATGTTCATATGGTTGTTCAAATAAATGAAGGAGCGACATTACAAACAATTAAGATATTGATCGGGTGTATTTTGTTTTGTAACTACTTTGTGCAACATCAGCGTATAAGAGAGCCATGAGTTGAAATGTGTTGGAACAGAATGTGACAAATTCGAGAATAAAAACCCGCCCCTTCAAACCAGGGTCATAATAATAATAATACATTTGTTTTATATTGTGCTTTTTAAAAACAGACAAAACACAGAGAAGCACGAGCAGGTGAAGCACTGACTTTTCCAGAATCAGATTCACAAATATACTGTATGACCACAAAAGAGCAGCTTATTCATCATTAGATTGGTTTGTTTTTAAAACTTAAAAATATATTTTGGTTTTTCAAAATAAAAACCAAAAAAAAAGATTACAGCAATTGACAAACCACTAGGGATGTCATTTCCAATATGAAACCGATATTGCAGCCTTGCATATCGGCCAATACCGATATTGATACTTTTAGTCCTTTTTTTTTTTCTGAAAAAATAATAATGACTTATTTTGTCGTGTGGAATGTTAGCAAAGGCTTGATCAAGTTACTCAAACATAGAACAATAGTCAGCAACAGTAGGGATGAGAAAAACTGATCCATTTATTATTAACCAATTGGTTACATACATTTTAACCTTCAACACAATATCTACAGTATTCTACAACTGAATAAAATAAAATAAAAATAAATTGCAAGAAAAAAAGAAGAAAAATCGGAAATTTTAATTTGATATCCGACATTCGTTTGCAGGCTGATATCGGACCGATATCCGATATCGATATCGGATCGGGACACCCCGACAGACCTCTCGTGGCTTCCTTGCCATTGCATACTCATAGACTGTAGAAAAATAATTGGATATTTGGGCTTGTGAGTGCCTCATTTACTTAAAATAAGACAACATCACATCCTGCTTCACTTTCAGTTTTCTCTGTAGTTTTATGATCTGTCTATAATACGTTATTTACACACATACATTATATACATCGTCTTGAAAGTCAGGGTGTATAATGAAAGTGTTTAAATCTTGATGTTGACATCATACAGGAAGCCATGCAGGAAGTTGTATAATTTCACAACCAAGTAGCACAGGTCACCAGGGATTACAGAGAGCTGCCTCGTGGAAAATAGAAAAAATCTGATATTTTTTCTATTTTCATCCAAGTATAGGTAATTAGCCAAAATTGTAAGATTCATGTGGAAAATAAAAAGACAAGTGGACTCTTAAATAGGGTAGAAGTCAGTTTTTGGGGTCTAAGAGGCAAAGCACTATTGCTCTAACTTAGTGGATTTGTTTACACAGTATAACAAACATGACATCAAAGAGTAATTATAGAAAAAAATATTTGAGGTCACCATAAATATATGATCTAAAAAACGTTGGGAACCACTGATTTAGGATCTCCCTTTATGAACTACTCTGGCAACCATGTCTAATTATTTCAGATTAAATGTATTTGGAAGTTTAACCCAATTTAGATTATTCTGAGAAACACAGACGACATATTGGCAGAACTGACAGCTATTCCCTTTTTTAATTCTGCAGAAAAGATCCTTCATCGACAGCAAATAAATCACATTTATTTTTCCTAAAGCTGAAATATTTACGGCTCTTCTGCTGCACGTCTGTCAGAGTTAATGAATAATCAATCCATATTTCAGGTAATTATACAGGTGTTCCTGGTGCTACAATTTTCCCTTATTTTCACTTTTATATTCAGGCATAAATGAATGTTAGGCCATTAATGTTTGTTTTCTACTGGGTGTGCATCGGAGGTGTAAAGAGTACTGATATATCATACTCAAGTAGAAGTACTGTTACTTGATTGAAACTGTAGTAGAAATGTAACAAATTACTTTACTTCTTTTGAAACATACTTAAGTACAAGTAAAACTAAAATATTTTAATTTCCTGAAGAAAATGCAAGTGAGGAGGCAGGTGCTGCCCCGCATCGCAGTACGCTGCATTAGGGAATTCAGAAAATCCATCCATTCCTCTCTAAAAATTGGGTTGAAGCTGAAAAAACAGCAGATAGCTGTCTTTCAATATTTTAAAATTTTAATGGTGGAAATTGGGTGAAGAATGGCTGAACGGCTGAAGCTCAATGTTGAAAAATATTTTTGACTAAAGTTGTAAATCACAAAAGTACAAGAACCCCCTGCTGAATTTTTTGACATGTTCTGAGATAGAAAATCGGTCAAACGCTGAAGTCGGTGAAACACGGAGAAATCTGCGATGAAAAAAAACGCTACAATAACTACAATATTTGCATTTCTTGAAGAAAATACAAGTGAGGATGTAGGAGCTGGCCTGCGTTACACTGCATTAGCTTAGCATTAGCATTAGCATTAGCATAGTATTAGCATTAGCTAGCATTAGCCTGAAGTTAACATTAGACTAGTTTTAGCATTAGCCTAGCAATAGCATTAGCCTAGCAATAGCATTAGCCTAGCATTAGCATTAACCTAGCAATAGCATTAGCCTAGCCTTACCAATAATCTACTGCACGCATTAACCTACTATTAACATTAACCTAGCAACAACATTAGCCTAGCATTACCATTAATCTAGTGCGAGCATTAACTTAGCATTAGCAGTAACCTAGTATTAGCTAATCATTAGCTGAACATTAGCAATAAGATTGAAAAAGTTGAAATGGGTTGAAATATTTGAAATGTGTTGAAATGTGTTGAAATAGGTTGAAGGCAGTAGCTGAACATGTTAGAGGTTGAAAGAATGGCTGGAGATGAAGGGCTTAAAAGTTGGAAAAAACTGTCATTTCCAATAGAAATGAATGGGAAAAGTTTAAAAGTTCCAAATTTTAAAAGTACAAGCCTAAATCTTGGAAACTTTCTGAATTTTTTAATAGCTCAATTGTCAAAATTGGACAAACAATGTAGGAGGAGTTAACACAGAAAAACAGATAACATTAGTGAGGAATATACACTGCATCCTCACTAATAACTGAAATTTACTCAAAAAAGTACAAGTGCCCATAAAAGCAACTCACTTACAACAACCTAAGTACCTGTAATCCATTACGTTCATCTCTGGTGTGCATGAATGTATTTGTTTTGTGCACACAGCTTGGATTACAAACCTGCTGCTCTTATTCTTTGTCCTTCTAATTAAGGGATTGTTCGTTCATTAATTAGGGCCGAGGATTTTCTGAATAGTGCACGTAAATATGCCTTGATTTTCCTCGTGCCCTACATCGTGAGCCTGAAATATTACCACAGTATCCAGGGAATCATCCAATGAAGGTCAAAATGACATTAGAACAAACTTATTTCCATGCATTGTTTGTTTCTTTGCTAACATCTAATAGATCAGGGCTTGTGCTGAGGGGTCTCAAGTGTATTTCTCCCTTGGTGAAATTCTACACCCGCTCCACAAATCCTGATGGGTTTTGTCTGTGCTCATCATTTGTTTTATAGTCAAACACCGCAGGTGGTGAAGGTCAAGGAGGGTGAGGGGGATCACGCTTTGTACCAAGTCCATGGGCAGTCTATTTAAATCTACACTCACTGTAGAGATTAATTGCTACCACAGAACACCCTGTATCCGTCATGTCGGAGATCAATCTGACACATTCCAGATACGCAAACAGCAAGAAAATCAGTCAAACTCTGCTAATAACAGCAAATGAAGGTTTGGGAGTTTTTTTCTTCTCCTGGCCTGGACTTTAACGAGTTTTTCAGTGTACCCTTGGGAGATAGGGTCTTATCAAATGTCACTAATCAGACCTTTAATTCATGAACACTCTATCACAAATTATCATAAATGAGCTCCAGTGTCATTGACTGTAAGAGCCGATGAGAGGAGCCAAATCAGCTTAAAATAAAGCAGCAGTCAGACACTAATATGGCGTAAATAAATTCAACTTGTCCCGTCCTTGGTGAGAATTATAAATAAATCAAGATGAATGGGACAATACAACACTGTAATTAAAAAAAGAAAGTGATTATAGATCATCAAGGACTGAAGATGACAGGAAACAACAATGAAACAATGAAAGTATTTAAGAGAGAACATTTGTGCTCAAACTAAGACAGAAATGGCTCGTACTGGTACTAGCACAATATACTAATATTTCACCAGCGTTTGTTTGTTTGTTTGTATGTTAGTCTGTGAGAAAATCTATGTCAAAAGTACAAAAGAACATATTTAGAATTTATTTTTAAACCAGAAATAGACCTTTTGCCATCGCAGATTCTATTACATTTTGGAGAAGATCCAGATCAATATACTGATTCTGGATCAGTTTAAATAAATGAATAAATCTCTGATCATTGACGAAAATTTAAAAAAAAAATCCTGGTTCATCATTAAATGATCTTCTTAAAATTTGAGCCAATTATGTGAATTACTTCACCCAGCTTCATCCAGATCAGATCTAGATTTCACATTTCATCGCAATTTTTTGAAAAATAGGTGTGGCCATACATTTGGACCTTTTGCATTGTTATTAATGTGGATACAATTTTCTTCCAGTCAGTGAGCGTACCTCCATCAGTCAGTGAGCACACCTCCATCTGTCAGTGAGCACACCTCCATCAGTTAGTGAGCACACCTCCATCAGTCAGTGAGCACACCTCCATCAGTCAGTGAGCACACCTCCATCTGTCAGTGAGCGTACCTCCACCAGTCAGTGAGCGTACCTCCATCAGTCAGTGAGCACACCTCCATCAGTCAGTGAGCACACCTCCATCTGTCAGTGAGCGTACCTCCACCAGTCAGTGAGCGTACCTCCACCAGTCAGTGAGCACACCTCCATCAGTCAGTGAGCACACCTCCATCTGTCAGTGAGCGTACCTCCACCAGTCAGTGAGCGTACCTCCATCTGTCAGTGAGCACACCTCCATCAGTCAGTGAGCACACCTCCATCAGTCAGTGAGCGTACCTCCATCAGTCAGTGAGCACACCTCCATCTGTCAGTGAGCACACCTCCATCAGTTAGTGAGCACACCTCCATCAGTCAGTGAGCACACCTCCATCAGTCAGTGAGCACACCTCCATCTGTCAGTGAGCGTACCTCCACCAGTCAGTGAGCGTACCTCCATCAGTCAGTGAGCACACCTCCATCAGTCAGTGAGCACACCTCCATCTGTCAGTGAGCGTACCTCCACCAGTCAGTGAGCGTACCTCCACCAGTCAGTGAGCACACCTCCATCAGTCAGTGAGCACAACTCCATCTGTCAGTGAGCGTACCTCCACCAGTCAGTGAGCGTACCTCCATCTGTCAGTGAGCACACCTCCATCAGTCAGTGAGCACACCTCCATCAGTCAGTGAGCGTACCTCCATCTGTCAGTGAGCGTACCTCCATCTGTCAGTGAGCACACCTCCATCTGTCAGTGAGCACACCTCCATCAGTCAGTGAGCGTACCGCCATCAGTCAGTGAGCGTACCTCCATCAGTCAGTGAGCACACCTCCATCTGTCAGTGAGCGTACCTCCATCAGCTAGTGAGCAGACCTCCATCTGTCAGTGAGCGTACCTCCATCTGTCAGTGAGCGTACCTCCATCTGTCAGTGAGCACACCTCCATCTGTCAGTGAGCGTACCTCCATCAGTCGGTGAGCGTACCTCCATCAGCTAGTGAGCGTACCTCCATCAGTCAGTGAGCGTACCTCCATCTGTCAGTGAGCGTACCTCCATCAGTCAGTGAGCGTACTTCCATCAGTCAGTGAGCACACCTCCATCAGTCAGTGAGCACACCTCCGTCAGTCAGTGAGCACACCTCCATCAGTCAGTGAGCACACCTCCGTCTGTCAGTGAGCACACCTCCACCAGTCAGTGAGCGTACCTCCACCAGTCAGTGAGCGTACCTCCATCTGTCAGTGAGCGTACCTCCATCAGTCAGTGAGCGTACCTCCATCTGTCAGTGAGCGTACCTCCATCAGTCAGTGAGCGTACCTCCATCAGTCAGTGAGCACACCTCCATCAGTCAGTGAGCACACCTCCATCTGTCAGTGAGCACACCTCCATCAGTCAGTGAGCACACCTCCATCTGTCAGTGAGCGTACCTCCATCAGTCAGTGAGCACACCTCCATCAGTCAGTGAGCGTACCTCCATCTGTCAGTGAGCGTACCTCCATCTGTCAGTGAGCACACCTCCATCTGTCAGTGAGCGTACCTCCATCTGTCAGTGAGCGTACCTCCATCTGTCAGTGAGCACACCTCCATCTGTCAGTGAGCACACCTCCATCAGTCAGTGAGCACACCTCCGTCAGTCAGTGAGCACACCTCCATCAGTCAGTGAGCACACCTCCGTCTGTCAGTGAGCACACCTCCGTCAGTCAGTGAGCACACCTCCATCAGTCAGTGAGCACACCTCCGTCTGTCAGTGAGCACACCTCCACCAGTCAGTGAGCGTACCTCCACCAGTCAGTGAGCGTACCTCCATCTGTCAGTGAGCGTACCTCCATCAGTCAGTGAGCGTACCTCCATCAGTCAGTGAGCGTACCTCCATCTGTCAGTGAGCGTACCTCCATCAGTCAGTGAGCGTACCTCCATCTGTCAGTGAGCGTACCTCCATCAGTCAGTGAGCGTACCTCCATCAGTCAGTGAGCACACCTCCATCAGTCAGTGAGCACACCTCCATCAGTCAGTGAGCACACCTCCATCAGTCAGTGAGCACACCTCCATCAGTCAGTGAGCGTACCTCCATCTGTCAGTGAGCGTACCTCCATCAGTCAGTGAGCACACCTCCATCAGTCAGTGAGCGTACCTCCATCTGTCAGTGAGCGTACCTCCATCTGTCAGTGAGCGTACCTCCATCTGTCATTGAGCACACCTCCATCAGTCAGTGAGCGTACCTCCATCAGTCAGTGAGCACACCTCCATCTGTCATTGAGCACACCTCCATCAGTCAGTGAGCGTACCTCCATCAGTCAGTGAGCACACCTCCACCAGTCAGTGAGCGTACCTCCATCTGTCAGTGAGCGCACCTCCATCAGTCAGTGAGCGTACCTCCATCTGTCAGTGAGCACATCTCCATCTGTCAGTGAGCACACCTCCATCAGTCAGTGAGCACACCTCCATCAGTCAGTGAGCGTACCTCCATCAGTCAGTGAGCACACCTCCATCTGTCAGTGAGCACACCTCCATCAGTCAGTGAGCACACCTCCATCAGTCAGTGAGCACACCTCCATCTGTCAGTGAGCACACCTCCATCTGTCAGTGAGCACACCTCCATCAGTCAGTGAGCACACCTCCATCTGTCAGTGAGCGTACCTCCATCTGTCAGTGAGCGCACCTCCATCTGTCAGTGAGCGTACCTCCATCTGTCAGTGAGCGTACCTCCATCTGTCAGTGAGCGTACCTCCATCTGACAGTGAGCGTACCTCCATCTGACAGTGAGCGTACCTCCATCTGACAGTGAGCACACCTCCATCAGTCAGTGAGCACACCTCCATCAGTCAGTGAGCACACCTCCATCTGTCAGTGAGCACACCTCCATCTGTCAGTGAGCGTACCTCCATCTGTCAGTGAGCACACCTCCATCTGTCAGTGAGCGTACCTCCATCTGTCAGTGAGCGTACCTCCATCTGTCAGTGAGCGTACCTCCATCTGTCAGTGAGCGTACCTCCATCTGTCAGTGAGCGTACCTCCATCTGTCAGTGAGCACACCTCCATCAGTCAGTGAGCACACCTCCATCTGTCAGTGAGCACACCTCCATCTGTCAGTGAGCGTACCTCCATCTGTCAGTGAGCACACCTCCATCTGTCAGTGAGCGTACCTCCATCTGTCAGTGAGCGTACCTCCATCTGTCAGTGAGCGTACCTCCATCTGTCAGTGAGCGTACCTCCATCTGTCAGTGAGCGTACCTCCATCTGTCAGTGAGCGTACCTCCATCTGTCAGTGAGCGTACCTCCATCAGTCAGTGAGCACACCTCTAACAATGGTTCAATGTAATGTCAGCCGCCTCAAAGATGACGACAAACACTCCAGGCAGCTTGAAAAGCCACACAAACTATAGCTGACCTGAGGGAAGACATCCTACTCCTCTCTGTTGAGCTTCAGAGGAAGGAGTTTGCCCTCGTCGGCTTCGTGGCTCGCCTCCCTCGAGTGTCGGCTCTCTTCTTGGCCAGCGCTCCAGGCTTCGGCGGAGCCTGGGACACCTCTCCCGGACACTCCAGCGTCCTCCTCTGCTCCGGCCTGCTCGACTCCATGGTATGGGTATGGACATCCGGGGACTTCCTGGGCCGATGTCGTGTCCCGCAACAGGAGACGCAGAGAGCCATCTCCCCCATGGTTGGTTCTAACGAACAGGTTCACCTCCCTGACTGACAACTGTCCTCCTCTACTCTGTCTGCTGCAGTACAGCTGCTCCCCTGACCTCCTCCACCCAGAATGCGGTGTCCACCTCCAGCCGCGGCGCACCTGAACAAACCACCAGCTCAGCAGCCTCGGCACAATATAGACTCTGGCACGATGCCAACAACTTGATCCCTCCCTCCACGTCCTGTCCCACCATAACTGTCTCATCCCATCCTGCTGGCCTTGCCGATCGGACCAAATGTTCTCCCGGCACCACCGTCCTTTGCGTCCTCTTTTACCACCAACCACTGTCATTGTGGGCGACAACATTACCAGGAACGTGTGCTTTCTCAATACGCTGACACAGACCTATCCAGGAGCTAAGGATTATCTTACTGGTCTTAATGGTCTTGGGCCTTCTTATCTTTCAGAACTACTTTTACCCAATGAACCTTCCCGGGCCCTGAGGTCCTCCGGCGCTGACCTTTTAATAATCTCAAAAGTCAGGACACACACACACACACACGCACACACACACACACACACACACACACACACACACACACACACACGGTGAGGCGTTGCTCCAGTTTTACGACCCCTGTCTGTGGAACAGTCTGCTCGAGCACCTCAGGGCTGCAGAGGACGTTCATGTTTTTAAAGAAGACCCACCTTTTCAGATTAGCTTTTAACTAATTATTTATTCATATTTTTAGGAGTGTTTTCTTTTATGTTGTTTAGGATTACTATCCAGTGTTTCCTCAGGTGGAGCCCTCTGCACTAGGGGCTATGATGGGCTGTGGTTGCAGTGGTGCTGTCTCGTGGCCCTCAGTGTTGGTGAATAGCTTTTGCTATTTTGCTAGACTGGGGGCTCTGTCCCAGCGCCCTGTGCCCACGGTCTGTGTCCTGCTCCTGGTGCAGACGGCTCCTTGTGACGTCTCCTTACCTAGATCCTCTATACCCAGCCATGTGCCATTGTCCTTATTCTAACTTTGTATCTATGTGTGGTGGACAGGGTTTGTACGGGTTGGGGTGTATTTTAAACTATGTAAAATGAGTGAATGATTATGGCACCATGATCAGGATCAATAATCCAGATAACTGACAATATCTGGAAAAGAGATTTGGTGCTTGGCGAACGTTTGCGCTCTCTGAGGTTCTTTTGTTTATTATTAATTACAAAAACAACAAGAAAGGTGAGTTTTGCAACACCAAATCAAGCAATCATTCTGATTAGAAATGGTCATCACAGTAGGATGATTGAAAACTCTCTGCTGTGAAGTGGCAAAAACGTATTAATAGCTTCTTAGCACCACCTCCATGAGAAATATTTGTTTTTCGGCATTTGGCCAGCATGCACTGGAAGATTTAGGCTTTGGATATGTGTCAGACTTTTACAGATACTAGGGCATCTTAAAAGTATTGGCCTCCTTTCACCTTAGTAAAAGTAAAAACCCTTAGAGCTTTAAATAACTTGCTTTAAATGAACCTCATCATAAAAAGAAAGTAAGACCAAGTGAATGCTGGAATGCAAAGAGAAGGTAGCAAGGATTCCCCCTGTGAATTGTGTTTCTGAACAGTTGCTTTGCGAAAAGAGGAAAACACTCATTAAAGCCCACAGTATTCTTTGCCTTTGTGCTCCGTTTGTACTTGAGCATCCTTCTGAACAGGATCACTCTTCACAAACACACATGTGAGGCCAATGGATGATTGGAGGAGATTATTATTAGCAGGATTGTGAAATCAGCACCCATTAATTAATGCTGGAAAATGTTACAGTTGTGCTGGATGGCAGAATACTGTCTACCCGTGTGAAAAGGAATTATTTACAGAGGCTTTACTGAGACAGACTGCTGTGATGTGACAGATGCACACATGTGAGGATGACAGAGACTGCTTGTGCAAGCACAACATTGACAGGACCAAGAAAAAAATGAAAAACAACAACAACAAAAAAAACAAAACGAACTGTAAAGGCCATTGGTGAAGAACACCCACACTTTGATGTGAGCATTTTGCAGCTGGTGGCCATCAAGCACTAGCATCAATCACGCGCAGCACAGATGTGGACTGTGATGAATAGACTTCTGACATGGCGTGGCGATGAAAATCAGCTCACGAAGCGACTTGAGTGATTGTGACAGCCAAAAAGAAGAAAAGAAAGGTTTGTTAGGAGCTACTTTCTGTATCCTTCATCCCACATGTTTATTGACCTATATCTGCTCTAAAACAGGGGTCACCAACATTTCTGAAACTGTGAGCTACTTCATAGGTACTGTATATTCTGAAGGGATCCCAGTTACAAAAGCACTTCGTAAACATTACTAAATGTTCACGCTTTCACTTTAAGTACAGGGTAAGATAATGAGGAAGGCGAGCAGAAACTGAAAGCCACACTGCAGACTTTGTGACCTCAAGAGTTGACCCATAATATGAGTTATTTTAAATGATTTCACTAGTCAATAGTGGAATACTTTTGAAATACCGCCTATGTAAGTTTGGAGGGGCGGACCGTCTTTGGTTAGGTCACGTGACCTGGAGAATGCCAAGAGGACGTATCATTTTACAGCAGTCATGTGACCACAGGCTTGGATATACTCATCGGGCTAAGGCTTTCGCTAGTATTTTTCCTGCCTCAGCAGTTCTCCGGTTGTCTTGTACCGAGCCTGCGGGCGCCGTGCATGCACCTAATTTCATCTGCATATGTCACATGAAATGGGTCTATATAACCTCTGTATAAATCTGCATGATGGGTGACAGCCCATACTCTGAGCGCCACTGGGCACAAGTCATGGTAGAGCCCTCTTCTCCAGCTCCCCTGAGCAGTGGTAGAGGCCCGGCTCTCAGCCCCCCCTGAAGCCCCGCCCCTGACGGCAATAGACATACATACATACGCATAGGTTTACATACATAGACACATATAACGTATACATATATATATAAATAGCTATATAACACACATCTATAGTTTCTTTGACTGCGTTGATTAAAAAAAACAAAGATAAAAACAAACTCTTTGTCATTAATAACATTGACAATCAGTTTTCAAATAAGTAAATAGATCTGTTCTAAAGGAGCCTAAGGTGGTGTTTTCAGAGTAGAACCATTGCTTCTCCACATTAAGAGAAGCCAATTCAGTTGGTTCAAGCATGTCCATCTATCGTCACCTCACCAATACAATGGCCTCAACCATGTCCGTCTGGCAGAGAACCTCAGGGCCAACCAAGGACTTTATATTCCCCAAAGAATTCTTGCTGTCTTAGTCTGCTACCCTCACAACCTTGATCTGGATAAGTGGATAGTATCTAAATTTGGATCAACACTGTTTCACACGTCTCAGCCCTGTCACTTTTACATGTAGTCATGTTGGTGCTCCAACTGTGTAATTGGACATTTTCAATACGTGTGTATCACACAAGAGAAGACCGAGTAGCGAGAATAAGTGGTGTTTAAATATACTCAGTTGCAGTTTCCATCAATGTCCATCCCTTAAGAGTGCATGCATTCAGAAACCATGATTATTGCAGATTATGTTGAAGTGCCCATTAAAAACGAGAGTGAATGGTGAATACGTATTACTGCGACAAGCATTAGACTTTAGAAATTCAGCATAACAACCAAACATTCATGTCAAACTGCCATGAATGTGTAATTTGAATGAATTATTGCCACAAGATTTCAACCTTTTTTGTATGTCAGTGTCCTTTTACTATATCTACTTAGGAGATTAGTGGCTGAGAATCAGTTAGAGCCAACTATGATAAGAGAATGACAGTTCATTTAGATTGTAAAAATTTCTGCCACCAAGCTGGTCTAATGCTTTAAGTGATAGCGGCTGTTTGGGCAAGAGTTTTGGGATACTGACCCTCCTTTTGGACAGAGGTTACAGTTTGTTTTTTCCATCGATAACTTGGTTAAAACCATCAAAAACTCAGTTAGTAAAAGTTGTGTCGCAGTAATTACCATATATTGCTCATTCAAATTGTGAAATGAACTACAATATATTGTTTCATTAAACCTTGTCATTTGAAATAAAAGATAAAATCAAAATAATGTTCTGTTTCATCCCCTCTTATTTTACTTTTCAATCTTTTAAAAACTAAATAAGGCTGGAAAAATCACTCTGCCTCATCAGGGAATGAATCTTAGCATACGGCAAATCCACAGACCAAACACCATTACAGTAGTCCCTCGCTATAACACGGTTCACCTTTCGCGGCAAATATTTTTATTTATGTAACATTATTTAGAATGACTGTAAAACTAAAAGTACTAGTATTTTCTCGTGGGTACATTTTTGGCTGTTGTTAGGCATGTGTAGCATTCTAAATTTTAAAGCTGCTGAATACAATATTTTTTCAGCAGATAAAGACACAGTGTAGACCTCATTGATCAATAAATCAAAGATGACTTGCTCAGAGAAAAAAAAAATATGTGAAAGTTTGAAATTGCTGTTCGAAATTAGTTTTGATCTCCACTGTAAACACAGTTTTATTGCCGATATCAAAAAAAGTTTCACACATTGCATCGTGGGATGTGTAGTCCCTAAAAACGGAAATAAACATCCGCCATTGTTTTGCCACAACCTTCAGTCCATGAAAACACCAGAAATGTGTCAGGAAGTCCCTTTAGCTGAGTTTTTTGGAAGAAGAAGTCACAGTAAGAATGATGTAAACATATTTCTTTGTCTCCAACTACAGAAATCCACATCCCACAATGCAATGCGGAGAACTTTTCCAACAACGTCAATAAGAGAGTGTTTTCCTTTTAGAACTAAAATGATCATCTCCAGCAACTTTAAAGTTTGCTCAATGTGTTTTTGACACTTCGATTAATTGTCAAAGATGTTTGCTTTAAGTAGATTGTGACTTCTTCTTGTGTTCCTGGCATCTTCTTTAGTACACACCCCTTTTTCTGCACAGATATCAACATTGTTATTTATGAGGAAACCATTGGAATTCCTGGTCTTGTCCAGGGTTGCTTGTGCTTATGAAGTATGCAGGATGCACCCTAGACTGGTTGACAGTCCATCATAGGGCTCCCACACTGAGACAGACAATTTTGCTCTCATTTCATTTCCAAGCCACCCAGCATAAACCTCATATTTACACAGATGGAAAGTCAAATATAAAACCCTTAAACGTTTGCTTTATTAATGGAATACTCTTTTTATAATTATCTCAAACACTGAGATACATGGTACCAAATACATATTGCTGCTAGCTCAGTGGTTCTCAAACAGTTCTGGCTCAAGTACCCTATTTTTCTTACTTTTGAAAGTACCCCCTTGTGTCCGACTATGACATTTTGCTCAGAATACAGTGAAAAAACACCTATAAAGCGTAATGATGGAATGAATCAGTTTTAACACACATTTTAAATAATCTCAATTTGTAAATAAGTGGAAAGAAGAGATTTATTTTTGTAGTTTTTATAATTTACGGTTATTATTTTCCTTTCTGATGTCGGACCAAGAGACTAGCCCTTGCTTTTTCAGTTCATGTTCTAATCAAGATCATTTCTATTGTAATTTTGTGTGTTTTTGATGTCCTTTTGTGTATTTAGTTGTCTGTTCTTGTTATTATTTCTTGTTATTATTCAGTATTATTTTATTTTATTTTGTGCGTTTTTATTGTCGTTTTTTTTGTGTTGTTGGTATCATTTCAATTATTCTCTCAGTGTGTGTGTTTTTGGTGTCGTTTGGTTGTTTCTTATGCCGTTTTGTATGTTGCTCTGTTATTTTTGTGTATTTTGTTGTGATCTTGTGTGTTTTTTCTCTCATTTAGTGTGTTTTTGTTGTCGTTGTGTGTGTTGCTGGTAATAGTGCGTTCGTGTTTGGTGTTATTTTTGTCACGGTCTGTGGTGGGTATGGACCCAAATGCAGGGAAAGATGGAGGCAGGATGCAGGAATAGCGTTCTTGGAAAAAGTCCATGTTTATTAACCCAAACAAAAGTAACTTAAATCCAACGTGGAAGGAGGTACAGGGAACAAAACGCAGCAGGACACGAGGAGGAGAGACAACATACAAACACACACACACAATGATCCCGCAGCCATACTGTGTCCAGACACTCAGCTAAATAGTGGAGGAGGCCTGATTGGGAATGGGCCACACCTGGGTGAAAACACGAGGGAGCTAATCATTCACCAGCCAAGCACACACACATCACTGAGGGGTGGAGCCACAAACAGGAACACCTGAAACACAGACAAGACTCAGAATAAAACAAAGACACAGAATAACTAAACTAAACAGAACATGACATAACCCCCCCTTTAAGGAGCGGGTTCCAAACGCTCAAAACAAAAATCTATCCACCCAAACACCAAACCAGGGTGGGTGGACGGGGGCCCGGAGGAGGGACGAAACCAAGTTAGGCAGCCTCCCATGAGGCGGAGCCGGCGAAGCAGGGGACCAGGAGTCCGGCGGCCTCCCATGAGGCGGAGCCGGCGAAGCAGGGGACCAAGAGTCCGGCGGCCTCCCATGAGGCGGAGCCGGCGAAGCAGGGGACCAAGAGTCCGGCGGCCTCCCATGAGGCGGAGCCGGCGAAGCAGGGGACCAAGAGTCCGGCGGCCTCCCATGAGGCGGAGCCGGCGAAGCAGGGGACCAAGAGTCCGGCGGCCTCCCATGAGGCGGAGCCGGCGAAGCAGGGGACCAAGAGTCCGGCGGCCTCCCATGAGGCGGAGCCGGCGAAGCAGGGGACCAAGAGTCCGGCGGCCTCCCATGAGGCGGAGCCGGCGAAGCAGGGGACCAAGAGTCCGGCGGCCTCCCATGAGGCGGAGCCGGCGAGGCAGACGGGAAGACCTCCGGCAGGCCGGGCGAAGAGGGCTCAGACGAGGCAGGCGGGGAGACCTCCGGCAGGCCGGGCGAAGAGGGCTCAGACGAGGCAGGCGGGAAGACCTCCGGCGAAGAGGGCTCAGACGAGGCAGGGGGGAAGACCTCCGGCGAAGAGGGCTCAAACGAGACAGGGGGGAAGAGCGAAGATGTTGGCGGCCTGGTGCGGGGAGCCGGCACGGGCGGCGACGTTGGCGGCCTGGTGCGTGGAGCCGGGACGGGCGGCAGGGCAGGCGGCGGCCGGGTGCGTGGAGCCGGGACTGGCGGCAGGGCAGGCGGCGGCCGGGTGCGTGGAGCCGGGACTGGCGGCAGGGCAGGCGGCGGCCGGGTGCGTGGAGCCGGGACTGGCGGCAGGGCAGGCGGCGGCCGGGTGCGTGGAGCCGGGACTGGCGGCAGGGCAGGCGGCGGCCGGGTGCGTGGAGCCGGGACTGGCGGCAGGGCAGGCGGCGGCCGGGTGCGTGGAGCCGGGACTGGCGGCAGGGCAGGCGGCGGCCGGGTGCGTGGAGCCGGGACTGGCGGCAGGGCAGGCGGCGGCCGGGTGCGGGGAGCCGGGACTGGCACGATAGCCTGACAGCTAGGGGACACAGGAACGCTAGCCTGACAGCTAGGAGACACAGGAACGCTAGCCTGACAGCTAGGAGACACAGGAACGCTAGCCTGGGAGCTAGGAGACACAGGAACGCTAGCCTGGGAGCTAGGAGACACAGGAACGCTAGCCTGGGAGCTAGGAGACACAGGAACGCTAGCCTGGGAGCTAGGAGACACAGGAACGCTAGCCTGGGAGCTAGGAGACACAGGGACGCTAGCCTGGGAGCTAGGAGAAACAGGGACGCTAGCCTGGGAGCTAGGAGAAACAGGGACGCTAGCCTGGGAGCTAGGAGAAACAGGGACGCTAGCCTGGGAGCTAGGAGAAACAGGGACGCTAGCCTGGGAGCTAGGAGAAACAGGGACGCTAGCCTGAGAGCTAGGAGAAACAGGGACGCTAGCCTGAGAGCTAGGAGAAACAGGGACGCTAGCCTGAGAGCTAGGAGAAACAGGGACGCTAGCCTGAGAGCTAGGAGAAACAGGGACGCTAGCCTGAGAGCTAGGAGAAACAGGGACGCTAGCCTGAGAGCTAGGAGAAACAGGGACGCTAGCCTGAGAGCTAGGAGAAACAGGGACGCTAGCCTGAGAGCTAGGAGAAACAGGGACGCTAGCCTGAGAGCTAGGAGAAACAGGGACGCTAGCCTGAGAGCTAGGAGAAACAGGGACGCTAGCCTGAGAGCTAGGAGAAACAGGGACGCTAGCCTGAGAGCTAGGAGAAACAGGGACGCTAGCCTGAGAGCTAGGAGAAACAGGGACGCTAGCCTGAGAGCTAGGAGAAACAGGGACGCTAGCCTGAGAGCTAGGTAAAACAGGGACACTAGCCTGGGAGCTAGGAGACTGGCGGGGCAGACCCTTCCTTCTCGACCGACCTTTACCTCGTTGTAGGCTCCGGGGTCCTCCCAAAGCCAGTCGAGTTCCCCAGTAGGGATTCCTAACAGGCTCGTCCTCCCATCCATACAACAGATCTTCCCTTGTCTCCAGCAGGTAGCTCTGCCAGTAGGCAGTCCTTTCGGCCATGTCCATCTCAGCCAAATCTGTCTCTGCTGGGTCCACTTGTGGCGGGATCATTCTGTCACGGTCTGTGGTGGGTATGGACCCAAATGCAGGGAAAGATGGAGGCAGGATGCAGGAATAGCGTTCTTGGAAAAAGTCCATGTTTATTAACCCAAACAAAAGTAACTTAAATCCAACGTGGAAGGAGGTACAGGGAACAAAACGCAGCAGGACACGAGGAGGAGAGACAACATACAAACACACACACACAATGATCCCGCAGCCATACTGTGTCCAGACACTCAGCTAAATAGTGGAGGAGGCCTGATTGGGAATGGGCCACACCTGGGTGAAAACACGAGGGAGCTAATCATTCACCAGCCAAGCACACACACATCACTGAGGGGTGGAGCCACAAACAGGAACACCTGAAACACAGACAAGACTCAGAATAAAACAAAGACACAGAATAACTAAACTAAACAGAACATGACAATTTTGTGTATTTTGTTGTTGTTTGTCTATTCTTTTCTTATTCAGTATATTTTTCTCTAATTCTGTGTGTTTTTGTTGTCATTTTGTTAGTTGCTGGTAATATTTAGTATGATTGTCATTTTTAACTAAAAAATACACATTATAAAATCCCATATTTTAATGCTTTCATTTGCTAATTTTCCTCTCTATCTCTCAAGTACCCCCTGTAGTTCCATCGCGTACCCCTGGGGTAGGAAACACTGCTCGATGGCAGATCCTGATTATGTTTTGCCTATTTTGTAAAAATGTAGGTAATTAGATTTCATTCAAAATTATATTTACTGTTTCCATTTGAATTAAGGAACAGAGGAGGATATAACTCATGCCAAGCCAAAGCACCTCTCAGATATTAGCTACAGCATTGACCACTTTACCAAGCCTGTTAATACAACTCTGAAAATTGGATATGGTCACTGAGGGAAAAGCAGACTGAAAAAATGTGAATTACTCCTCATTTGTGTGTTTTACATTTTTTCCTTTCCCCCATTGGTCTTTAAAAGGGATGCTATTTGACTCCATAAGAAGATTAGAGCAAATATAGCTTTGACAAACCAGGGGCTCTGGTGAGAGCCATTCACGTTCATGTCAGCTTTAAGTCGAGGAATTGCCATCATGCCTCGTAGCTGCTGAATCAAACTGAGTGTGATTTAGTCGTGTCTTTCTGGCATGGGTTATTTTATTCAGCCGTATTCAGTTTTAGTAGTCTTTTTCTATACAAGAGCATTTCACAAGATTTTGACCTACATACAAACCAATGTTTTAAATGTATTTGTCAAAATAGTCACATTTTATTTTCAACAACAGAGGTTCTTGACCATTCTTACTGCATGTTTTATTGTTATCCTGCATCTTCTTCTTCTTCTTCTTCTTCTTCTTCTTCTTCTTCTTCTTCTTCTTCTTCTTCTTCTTCTTCTTCTTCTTCTTCTTCTTCTTCTTCTTCTTCTTCTTCTTCTTCTTCTTCTTCTTCCCATGCACCAACAATCACTAAATTTAACACAAAGATCAATCCCATCCCAGATTGCCTCCGCTCCAAAAACAGGCCAACTGTACAAGTTCAAAAAATTTCAAAACAAATCCACCACATGTGCAACAGATTTGCAACTTTTACCGAAATGTAGCCCCAAGAGTAAAGAAATATTTGTACATTTAAACCTGTTGCAAATCATGAAGTCAATCACAGATTTTTCTTCAGGAACTGGAAAACTCCTCCCACAATGTTTTTGCTCAATTGACAACAAACGAGACAAACAATCCACACAAATTTCTGATCTATCGAAAATGTAGTTTCCGATGCATCACAATGTTTGACCTTAAACATTAATGAAAATAATTGCTAAACTCATTTTTAATGTTACTGAAAAAAGAGTAAATGTTGGTGTCATTGTAGACGATGTTTGGAAAATATAATAATATATATTTGTTTCAAAAACTGAACTTTTACATTTCAATTGAAATCAATGTAAATAGGGTATCTTTTTAAACATCACTGTTTCACTTATGGAACGAATAAATTATTGTTCAAAACAATTTACCAAAATATTAATGCCTTCTAAGTTGAATGTCTCCTGATACTATTTGCTTTTGTGTGTTAATGGACACATTAGCAGCAGTGACTGAGCAGTTTTAGCTTATGTGCTAACGCTACACTGACATTTTAACACCTTATCATGCTCGTTGGGCTTATGCAGTAAATTAAACACAAAATGACATGAACTTACATCTTCCACATTCATCATGTCTGTTTACCCGCAAAGTAAATAGTGAGGGTGGAGCTCACCTCCCTCCAAGGGCGGAGGGAGGAGTTATTCATCTTATGATGTCACAAATGGAGGAAACTCAAAGTTGCTTGTCTGAGTACACATTTCACAAAACATGAAGCAAATAAGGGATAGAGAAATTGTACATGTTTAGTTTAGGCTATGAAGATACATAGTACTGTTAGAAAACTATTTAAAAATGACATTTATATAATATGGGACAGTTGCTGTCTTGTTTTGCCAAAATTTGCTCGACCTCGACCATTACTGCACAAGAGCTCTAATTTTGATTGTATTCATTTCACGCATAATAGTAAAAATTCACTTCAACGTATTTGGAGCTGTAAACTAAACCACCAATGTAAATGACTTGTGAATGATCCATTATTATGAAACAACCATATTTTTTATGCATATTATATATGAATATTAAGCAGTATTAATGATTATTTTGTCTTTTATTCAAAATATCTGTATTTCACGTGTCTTTTAGCTCTTAAGGTGTTTCTGAGGATGCAAAAAATAAGGAATTGTGTTCAAACAACAAGGTCAAAGTTTAAACAGAATTAAAGGCTTCATGAAACATCAGTATGCTTATATCATTAACTGGCTACAACCAATTCAGTTTAAACTAAAATTTGAAGTGTCTTAAAATGTTAAATGTATTATTTGACTCCTACCTCTCTGTCCACGTGGGGCATGCTTCATATTTTAGGAACCACATCACAGCCCTGCTATTTGTTACTCAGTTCATGCAGTCACAAACATAGTTTAAGATCAGATTATAAAATTCAGATGTACCTAAAGTACTTCTGTTCATGCTGCCATTCCTGCTGTGTGTGTGTGCATGCGTGCGTGCGTGCGTGCGTGCGTGCGTGCGTGCGTGCGTGTGTGTGTGTGTGTGTGTGTGTGCGCGTGCGTGTGTGTGTGCATCAACAAAGCTGCCTCGATTAATCTTCAGGTTTTGTCAGCGTCAATGCCTCTCACCTATTGTGAAGATGAAATGCCTGAGAAGATGTCACCACTGGAGAGATCTGAAAGAAGGGTCTAATAGTTTATGATGGCCCTGCTACATGTTTGTCTCGTGGCGAGACAGAATGCGATGCTGACTCATGCACCCAGGAGGCAGTCAAAGAGTGGACGAGCCTGTCATTTTGCTGACAGCTATAACCCAAGTTCTCAGTGTTCCCTGGAGTCAAACTATTTCTGAACCACAATATGCCACTGTGAAAACGCGCCGACCATTGCATATTAGAATAAAACAGACAGGTGCAGTTATGATTTTTTAATAATGACCAAATGATCTCGGGGCAGCATGATGATACAGTTTTTAGCTTCAGAGCAAGAACAAGGATTGACATTTTGTAACGAACCTACTACCTGTGCTTGGATGTTTTTTTTGGTGAAGTTTTTAGTTGTACTAAAATAAGTTAAGTTAACTCCTTTCATTACTTAAAGGAACCAATGGGTTAACACTTAATACTACTATAATAACTATCCGTTTTAAGTGCTTAATAGGTTATTAATACAGTGTTAGTTAATGAGTTATAAATTACTTGTTGAATATTTGCTAACAGTTTGTTAAGAAGTAATAACTACCTTATAGATAGCTAATAGATAACTTACAAGCTGTTAGTTAACAATTTATAAATTACATGTTAACTGTATGTTAATGATGTATACCTACACCGTTTAGATTAGTAATTGATCAGCTATTAATAAGCTATTAGTAAACTTCTTATTAATGACTTCTTAGGTATCAGTTAAAACTTTATATACGTTAATGGGACGTTATTCTAAAGTTGCAACTATTCCTAATTTATTAACGTATATGAAGTTATATAACTTGGTCAAAACGGTTTTTGACCAAGTTAAAAAGTTTCATTTTTTTATTGTCTCAAATACTTATTTTATGCAATAAAATGAAAACTAATTATTTTAAAAATCATACAATGTGTTTTTTAATATTCTGTCTCTCACAGTTGAAGTGTTTTTTTTTTTTAAATTTAAAAAGATATTTTCTGAAGAAAATGTGATGGAGTGAAAGAAACAGATACAAGTTAACTAAACAGTTCCTGAAGTTAGTTAAAAACCAGAACTGTCTTTATGGCTGTGTTTGAAACGGCACAATCCGTACTATGCACTACAAACTCAATGAGTATGTACTGTCTACTATATACTATAAGGTTAGGAAAGGTTAGGATGATGAAGTTTCCCAAGATGCATTTTCGAATGCGGAAAAACAAAAAGTGGAAACACACTGAGGTCAAATATCTCCATTAATTTGAAAGTTCTAAAAGCATTTTAAGTGACAAAGTGACCAAGTCAGACCAACATGTGGTCATTTGTTCCATAAAACAAATGGGGGTTCCATAAAACACAAATTTAATGCCGACATTTCAGAGATTTTCGGACATCCGCCATTGTGCTCCTGACAAAACTTCCGGTTAACTTCAAAACAAGAGCGCTATTTACAAAAGTGTTAAAAAACAGATGCTTTTCCCAGGAAGCTTTTACGTTCTGCTCGAAATGCATCATGGGATGGTTGAGTATGACTAGTGTACCCACCATGCAAAATTTCCTGATATAGTATACATCTGGTTATTCCGTGCATACTCAATCTTTCCATACAATCTAATGTGAACGCATTACATAATAATTGTGATGTCAGACTAAGTATGAGTAGTACATTAGTATACGATTTTAATCACAGCCTAAATCATCTTCAACGGTTGCAAGAAAACCAAGAAATCAGTTTGAATATTCTTGCAAATGCATGTGTACTACTATGATGTAGTACATATTAGAACAAAAATGTGTTTTATGTGACATCATTATGTTTTTGCTCTCCTAACACAAGTTGTGCTTCGCTGGCCATACTTCAATAGGAAAAGGATCCAAAGTTGCTGAAGAAGATTACACGTTGTGTGCATGCAATCCAGGAGATGTAATTGGGTGCTTAAAAAGTTATTAACATTGGTATAAAAAGGGGGCTTGTCAGCTTTTGAACACATCACGAGTTCTGGAACCACAGCTTCAGGAGCACGCAGGCTAATAAAGACTGTAGGGATTTAATTAAACACATTTCCAGAACACTCGACCCAACTACATTTCTCTGATGGTGGGGTTTAAACGGCGCCTTCAAGGACTAATATTTGTTGGTAAAAACTCTGTGTAGAGACATTACATACTGTGAAATGCAAATACTTAACCTTTGGCATTACATTTCTTTCTTCTTCAGCAATAAATACATAATTACATTTTATACAGCAAGGGAGTGGGGATAGCTGACTTTTGTGTGTAAATCATATTCAAAGAAGAGGAATGCACATTTTCATGATGAACTGCTCTGACATAAATTCACAGGAAAAAAAAAAACAAACATTTGAATAAAGCATAAATCAGATTTTTAAAACACAGGAAATGGATGCTGTGCATCGAGGACACTCAAATGTATTCATGGGAGATTGAAGAAAATAAAACCTAGAGGACACCAGGGCACGTAAGGAAAATGATTAATAAAACATTTAAAAGATCGTAAATGTCAGTATTGAGTTTCCTTTATTTTTATTGCGCTGTATTTATGGAAAGAGTATTTTTCAGCCCACTCCAATTTCCTGCTTCTTGTAAATCCCATACAGCAATCACGTCCAACATATTGATGTCAATTATAAGAAAAGGGTTTTGTCATTTTCTTGTTTTTGCTTCAGCTTATAATAAACATGTATTGTCTTCACAAGCAGGGTTTTTGTACCATTTGTTCTCTTGAAGTGCTTTGCCTTGATTTATTTTTATTTATTTATTATCATTTTTTAGCACTAACATTATTATCATTTTTTTTTCATTGTGAAATACACTGCTGTTGTGTTCATGTCCAAAAAAAAAATTAAATTCAATCAAATCAAACTAAATTTCAGAGATTATACTCAAAGTAAAAGTTACTAGTTACTTTCACCGCTTGCGTTTATTTATAAACCCCGCCTCCTCAATGTTAACAGATGGGATGTGGGTCAAACTGTAAAGTTAAAATACTACCTAAACCTGAATTCTGCTGTGATCATGAGTTATTATCAATCAATCAATCAATCAATCAATCTTTTATTTGTATAGCGCCAAATCATAACCAATGGTATCTAAAGACACTTTACAGTAGAGCAGTCTTAAGGACGGACTCTTCATTTTATGGATACACACATATGCATATATACGTATATACACACACATATGTATCCCACACACAACATGAATTCATCATGGCGGCAAGGAAAACCTTCTGTTAAGCAGCAGGAACCATGTGTGGATCCCATTCCTATGATGAACAGCCATCCACGTTATGCTGTGTTGGGTGTGTGCAGAGAAAAGGGTGGAGACAGAGTTGTTGAGACCCCTGAACAAGTCGTCGGTAGAATTTCCAGCGGCAAAAGATATTTATGTTCTCGGCGTAGCTGAGCTGTGTAAGTCATCAGGGCAGGACGCTAAATGGGCGGGGCAGACTGGTTCCAAATTATGTCAAAATTGCAACATGGAAGCGTCCCTAAGCTTCAAGAACGTTGAGTGGGAACAGCTACAGTGCACGCCCACTGGTTTCCACTGATGGAAAGAGAAATCAGTCCTCCTCTTTGCACAGGCAATTTGATCAAATCGCAGCAACTTCCTTTCACTTTTCAGTGGTTACCATGTCCCTCTAACCATCAAGTGTGTCACAAGAGATCCTTCATTTTCATGCATTTAAAGCAATGCCAGAAAAAGGTGATTATTTCTGCACCACGTAGGTGATGATGGATCAGGGGTGCCTTGAGTGAGGCTCTAAATCAATTGGTGCCCCACTTGTATCTGGAGCACCAGTTCAGTGTTATCTTGTTTGTGTGCAGACGTCAATAATTAGTTAAATTAGAAAATAATTGTTAAGAAACCGTCAGTTAAGCTCCAACCTGCTCATCATGTTTCACCACAAAATGACCCACAGTTTAAATAAATATCCTTCTTTAATGTAAAATAGTTCAACTAACATCCACAGCCTTGACCAACAATATTCCTTGATAAATATATCATTAAAAAGGTGAGTTTTACATTGTGCATGTACAAGATGTCACAGCCGTAGTCGGCCTTTGACCAAATTACAAAGATATTTGAATGATTTTACAGAATCAGAATTCACCAGATTGTTGAGACAAATGCACGGGAGAATATTAGAGTACATAGTACAGAGCTAAAGATGTGGATAAATAAATACTTAAAAGTATTAAGATATCAGATCGTTTACTGGGATCCCCATTAGCTTCCACCATAGTGGTTGCTCGTCTTCCTGGGGTCCCTAATTAAAAGCAGTTTTCAATTAGCCATGTTCAATTACAATTACAGTGACCACAGTTTTGTTTCTAATTAATTCAATTCCAAAGATTTTGTATCGTCAGAAAGTCAATTACAATGACTTTCTCAATAACTAAAGTTTAAATATGTTAGCATTCTGTTAGCATCTCTTATGATAATGGGTACTTAATCAACTGTAAAATACACTAAAAACAAATATCTATCATCTAATTTCTTTCCTATCTCTTGGTTAATTTGTTAGGTGAATTCCTAATCAATGAAATGATAGTTTTTAATATTTTTGGTGTGGGTGTCTGAGCCTTTTTTTTGTGTCAGTATACCTATTTTATATGGTAAAATGTGGGAAAGCTTGATATGAAACATATTTTAATAATTGTTAACTTCATATGTGTAGAACTGTACATAGAACTGTAACATGGTTGCCCAAAATGGACAATTTCTATAGAATTTCATGGCAGTTACAATTACAAAGTCGATTATCTAAACTCAATTTAAATTTCAATTACGACAGCAACATATTATTCAAATCACAATTATAATAATTATTATGCCATAATTGAAATTATTTATTAATTACAGTATACAATTATAATTGACTCCAACCCTGATTAAAAGCAACACAATATTTACAATAAATATACAATAGCAAAAACAGAATAAGATACAATTACATACAATTAAAAATGAAATAATAAAAATGCAAATAGCACAATACATGTCTCAATGATGTACAAACAGGGTTTTTAGTGTTTTTTTATATACAGTATACATGTAAATTTGTTGAGTTCCTCAGTTTTTTAGTCAGTTTATTCCATAGTTGAGATGATCTATATAAGACAGACTTTTAAAGTAAATTATTTGCTTAATGGTAGTTCCGATAATGACCAAATCATGACTAGAAGCACGCCTCGTAGAATGTGATCGTGTTTGGTTTACATATCTAATATTTGAAGCTGGTTGACCGGTCAGGATTATTTTATTTAAAAATAATAGTATGTTGTATTGTATTTTGTCTTGGATCATAGGACAAAACAAGGTACAATGTATTTTTTTTAACACTAGTAAGGAATAATAGTAGACAAGCCACCTTGTTTTGGATGACTTAAAGCCTTGAATTTGAATGTATTGAGTATTTAAAAGGGACAATGCACATTAATAAACAGACATGCTGTAAATTAGCCAGATTTAGTGAAAAGAAGTTAGTTTTCATCTGGTGTCCCTGGCCAGATTTTAAAAGGCAACCTAGAATGTAAAAGGTATTAAAAACAGAGAGAATACAACATGACAAATAACAATAATTAGGAAAGGCAAATATAGACAAATTTATTTGTATAGCACATTTCATACACAAGGCAACTCAATGTGCTTTACATGAACAAAAAGTGCAACAGAAAACATTCAACAGCTTAAAAGCAATAACAACATTAAAAAAATCATCAGTAAAATCAGTTCAAATCATCAACAAACACATTACATCAACAACATGACCAAAAATCTCCCTCTCATTCATACACAGTAGAGAAAAAATAGTTCCTTTAACTTTGATTTAAAAATGTTCACATGTGATGCTGACTTCAGCTCTGCTGCAGTTTGTTCCACTTCTTTGCAGCATAACAACTAAAAACAGCATCACCATGTTTACTGTGAGCTCTGGGCTCCACTATCTGACCTGTGTCCATAGATCTGAGAGACCTGCTGGGTTCATACCTGACTAACATCTCACTGATGTATTCTGGACCAAAGCCATTCACAGATTTATACACCAGCAGCAGAACTTTAAAGTCTATTCTGAGGCTGACTGTAAAGACTTTAAAACTGGAGTAATGTGTTCTGACCTCTTTGTTCTGGTTAAGGCATGAGCTGCAGCGTTCTGAACCAGCTGTAGATGTTTGATGCTCTTTTGGGGGATTCCTGTCAGAAGACCATTACTAGTCCAGTCTGCTGGAGATACAAAGGTTAAGTTACTAATTGGTGCCTTGTTTTATCAGTAATAAAACAAAGCACCAAGCGTGGACTAAAACTCTCAGAATTTCTACACAGTACATTACAATAGGAACACAGTTCAAACCAAATACCGGTAGTTAATAAACACTTAATACAATGTACAAAAATAAAAAAAAGAAAATAATAAAAATAATGATAATAAAATAAAAGGCTGTCAGTGTGAACATAATTGGTGGTCAAGAAGCCATGTTTTTAGCTGCCGAGAAAAGGAAGTTGCAATATTTGTTCTATTTGCAGCAAACCATATAATTGAACAATATTTGAGATGAGATATGCTTGATATTTTAATACTAAATCAACTCTAATAGTTTAAATATTCCATTGCTGTGTTCAATTTTGAAACAATGGACTCACCATTTGTACAGTGCTTTCACAGTAAAGACAAATAGAGAAACTGTGAATGTATTGTGTATACGAACCCATTTTAAGCCCTTTGTCCAAAAGATGCCTTCTCTCCAAAAATAAAAGCCTTTTGGCAAACGCTTGATAACCTCTACTGACAAAGCCACAAGTCAACAAAAGCCAGAACTAAGATACTCCTGAACAAAACAGAGCTTAGCTTTGTTTGGTATTCATCAGGCTGATAAACAGAAATAATCACAGTAATGATGTGTGTTCAAGGGCACTTGGGAGCTAGGACGGTGGATAAGGGGCATGTGCAGAGAAGTGAGGGGAGGAGATGGGTGTTGTTAATCTGAGTGGCTGTGCGTAGTTTAGTGGGATCAGGAGGGGAACCAGGGCTGCTCACGTTGAGATAAGGAGGCCTCGCTGCCACCCGTTACCACAGCTTCAGTCCCGTCCAATAACACTGGCCTGACTGCTCCCTTCCAAGCCCCGGGTATTTGTCTGAATGTGATAAGATGCTCCTGAGCATTGCAAATAGCACAGGTATTAGCCTGCCCTCATCTTCACAAAGGAATGCTGTTGGAAAAGCATGGCAGCACTGAGAGGATGGACCTCGTCCGAAGCCAGACGCTGTTCTGGGTGAGCAGATAAGTGAGGCTCTGACGGGAGGTTCAGAAAACAGGAAGGATGGCTAGTGGCACCCCCGCTGGGCCAGATGAAGACAAGCTCACTATGTGGTCCCATCATCTATTCTACGGCCTACTTTCCCCCAGGTTGCAGTCCAGTGTTGTTCTGTTGGCCTAAATAAAGACATTTAGCTTGATTTTTCTTCCCGTCTGCATTGGGTTTGCTACAAAACTATTTTTCAAGGATCATTTATGGGAAAACAATACAAATAGAGGAAATGAAAGTAAAAAGCTTCACTCAATAAAATGTCCAAGTGACTATGGATCGAAAGTATTCACTGATGCATTAATATTTCACAGTGAGTTCCCGCTCTGCCAGTAACTCGTAAATGGGAAAAAGAAAACCAATCGTACCAATTCACTCTAATGTAAGACAGGCAGAGTTTATTTATGATGATCCCAATGGCACCAGTGAACATGATTGAAGCGTACTGTGAGTGGGTAGTGTGTATTAGAAATGTTTATAATAGAGTCAAATCAATCCTTTATCCTCCAACTTTAGTCAGAGTGAAAATCGTTATGTGATGTTGGCAGAAAAGTTCTTACTGAATATTGGTGGACTAAACACAATAAAACAATTATTTTTAATATGATATTTAATATATCATATTCTTCGACAATCTTTAATGTCATTGACATATACACAGTAGTATATAGAAGCAAAAGATCCACTTTACCAGATATTGGCAGTGATGTAAATCAGCAATATTGATCATAGTATCAATATGTGATCATTCACACTTTAAAGGCTTGGAAGAAATTTCCATCTCCATTATTAACCATACAGTATGTCAAAATGTATGAGAAACACCTCTTTAAAAAAAATTATATAAAAAATGTCGAAATATGAAATCCAGATCTGATTACTCGGTGAAGTAATTCAAAAACATTTCATGAAGACCATTCAATTACAACTACTTCAAAAGTACTTACATTATGATAACATTTTAACCAAAGATAGACCTTACGCTATGGAAGATTCCATTACATTAAAGTGGATCAGGATTCATTTACTGATTCTGAATTAGTTTGAAAAATCAAAAAATGTCATTATTGGCAAAAATTAGCAAATTCATATCGAGTTGAACGTAATTGACCGACCTTTATGAAACTAGACTCATTTATGTCAGATTGGGTCCTCAGTTACCTTACCCAGTTTCATCCGGATCGGACCTGGATTCTACATTTAACTGCGATTTTTGAAAAAAAAATGAGGGTGCCCAATCCAATACATCTGGACCTACTGTATGGTTATTAATGGGGATAGAAATTCCTTTGTGTGAATGATCATGGTACCATGATTAGAATCATTGATCTCGATCAATGGTTCTCCAACGTTTTTGGCCCAAGTACCCCTTTCCCCTTATTTCTGAATCCAAGTTTCCCCTTTGTCCGACTTCAAGGAATGAGTGATAACACACATAATACAACTGTAAATTAGTAAAATAAAACGCTATTTAGTGCATCCTGAATTAATATATTTCTGTAGTTTTTATAATTTCCAGTTATCTCTCACCTTTTCAATTCATGTTCTAATCAAGATAATTTTCACTAGGACTGGGTGTTGCCAGGTACCTTGCAATACGATATATTGCAATATTTTTGCCCACGAAAACGATATTATCGCGACACGGCGATAATCAATATATCACAGGAAAATGCAACCACGATACATTACAATATCTGTGTCACTGAAGAAATTCAGAATTTATTGACTGCACTGAATTACAAAACATTGTCACCGTTTCACCATCATTATTATGATTATCATTTTTAATTAAGAATAAACATTACAAAACCCCATATTTTTAACTGTTAATTTTCCACTTTCTCCCTCTCAAGTATCCCCTGCAGTACCATCACGTACCCCCATTTAAGAAACATTGATCTAGATAACTGCCAATATCTGGCAAAGAGGAGATTTGGTGCTGAGTGTTCTTGTTTAACACTGTGTATGCCAGGTAGACGAACATCTGACCACTTGTTGTATTGACTTTTTTTATGTTGTTCTTTTCCTTTTAGTCAGAACTGCTTATGTCACATTCCGTTGTTCAGTACATTAGTTATAATAGATTTGTAGCTACGGTGAGAGAGAGGAAGAGGAATAAGAATGTAGTCCGTGCCCTTACACAGAAAAAGGTCTAGTGACTTTATAGTTCACCGCAGAATGATTTATTTATAGCCCTTCACTTTCTGCTGTGTAAATATTCTTTATGAGAGAAAGAGGGGTCGTCATCAAAGAACCACACTTCATCAAAAACCACCCGTTCTTCAGGGACTAATGTGAAGGATATATCACACCAAGCGTCTACCTTCTCAATCGTGAGTCGTAGCGATTTTTATGAGCATCGAAGCTTCTGGAGGGACTTCACACCTCCACCTCCAGTGAGTCTACACACGTTAACATCAAATGTAATGTTGATTCTGGCAACCAGTGGCATTGTCGTACAACCAACCACATGATCAAATGTTTATTGGTTTCAACTTGAGGGATTCTTGCTACTTATTACATCATATAAATCGCTCGTGTCAGCAGAGGGGGGCACGCTGTGTCGAGAAATTAAATTTCTCACCAGTTAAACGATGACACATCTTCTGTCCTTTTACAGTAGTCATAACTGGAATGGATTTTTTTCCTGTTGTCTTTAACCATCCAAAAGTTTTCCCAATAACCTGCTTAAGAAGCCTTTATTGGATTAAACTGTCATGCCACCAGACTGATGCATGATCAAACCCCTTTCATTCTCTTTTGCAGTCACTAACACACCATCATTGGTTCGCGGGGGTGGCAACGACTGCACAAAGCGCTTATGAATCACTTCCAGATGAATGCCTAGCTCGCAGTTAGAAACGGACAGCACAATATGAGATGGAAGCTGCTTATTTGAATCATTACAAGACTGATTGTTCCATTATCAGATCAGCTTTCATCAGGCATGCAAAAACCATTAGGTTGATATTCAAAAGCTATTTTCTTTCCCTGGTTTTTTTTTCTAAATGAAGGCCTAGATGAAGCCTGTGGTCTATTTAGAGTGACCCCCTGGGGGCTAATGAGCTCAGCACGCAAGGATGCATCATTTAAACATATGGCTGTGCTTTCCATGACTTTTTACAAGTTACAATAGCAGAAACGTTCACAGCATATTCAAACCCATGAGCTTACAACAGGAAGAAGAGGTCACCGCAGTTCAAATGCAATGACAAGGCCACAATCTTTTAATTCCAAAGCCTTGAAAAGGTGACAGGGTCGACTTTATATACAGTAGCTGATGCTTGATAACTTACACGCTTCGTAAATGGAGTTCAGTGAGTGGATTATCACTTGAATGACTTCACACATTATCTTGGGTGACTTACGCAGTAATTCTCCATGAAACGAAACACCCTAAATATTCTGAGCCGTGATGTGCTTTTAGTCGCTCTTACAGGAGAGTCACTAATCACTACTTGTGCTTGAACACTGCACTTTATCATCCGTCTTGTTCTATATTTACGCACAAAGCATTGTCATTTTGTTTATTATATAGGTACCGTGAGAGCTATTTTGTGTCCTGTAATTATGCCAGCCTCCCTGTTGTCAAGCCGGAAGAATAACCATTGTGACAAAATACCGAGCAAAGGATATAATACCTCTCATCACACCAAGCACTTCTATGCAGGATAATGCAGGGGGAGAATTGTTCTTGTGCCACAAACAGTGCAAATTCATCACAAACATGGGAATTAAATTAGATTATTAAAAAGCCAGAAAACAGAAAATCACCCATGAAAAACAGACTAAAACCTCTCTAAAGCCTGAATTCAATATTTGTCAAATAGACCGTATAAAATATCAGTAAATCCCCCAATGTCATTTCTCAGCAGAGTTGGAAATGCTACCATTGCTGCATTGAGATAAAACGCCACTCTATAAAACTGCTGCACACTTCACTGCTCATTTGAAGTATTTTAGTCATTAGTGGACAAAACCGTTAGTACCCAACCACGAACTAAGTGAAATCCCAAAGTGCACGCTGAAATGACAGGCCATTGTTGACCCTGTCTCCTTCGCTTGGAGTTACAAGCGATGATGAATTTTGTTCTAAATGGCTTAGGTGTCACAGCGGTTTGGCAGGACTCAAATGGAACACAGCTGCTCCAAAAACACTTCATGATGTCTTCAGCGAAGAAAAAGAAAGGTAGTTTAAAGCATGTTTTATGATCCAGAATGAGATCTGAAAAAAGATGGACCATTGTTTCAACACCTTAATAAGTTAAGTTCTTTGAAATAGGGTTATTAATTCAGGTGGACTTAAAGCTGCTACCCACAATCATTTTTCTATTTGATAAAATAAAAGTTTATGCCGCATAGATCAATGAATCAAACTTGTTTTCCATTCCATGTATCTCATCCCGTGAGACTTCACTGCAGAAAGACGAATGTTCCAAACCTCCTTATAAAACTCTGTAATTCTTTGTTGTTTTACGTCTAATGTGGCAGTAATAATTTTAAAGTATACAGTAGTCCATCGCTATAATGCAGTTCACCTTTAGCGGCCTCTGTGTTTCGCAGATTTTTGGATGCATTTTTTTACAGCATATGAAGGCGCATTGTGTTCTGCGTCCTGATTGGCTAATGATGCGTTCACCCACCAGCGACACATCCAACTCGGTGAGTTTCACTGCCTGCTGAAGTGAGGAGCTGCGCTCCTTTTTCTCCTCTCATAAACATAAACCACCAGTGAAAAAAGCCGGTGTGATTAGCAGCTAATGCTATGCTAGCTCAGTGAACTTTCTCGCTTCCTCGCTGATTCTCCTCCACGCCAAATCCTTCCTAGTCCAGTCGCTGTTATAAAGGTCGTGTCATACAGCTCCAGGTGGTCACACACAGCTTCTACTCCATGGTTGAATGGGTGAACAGACCAGTGTCTGTGTTGACGGCCTGACGTCATTGTCAACAAAGACTCTGAATGCGTTTTTAGCATCAATGTCTGATCGCTAGCAGTGTGACTCTGAAGTGCTGTGTTTGAAAACAGGTTTATGTTTTAAAATCTATGAAGGTTTGAACTTTGAGAGTGTTTAAACAAGAGAGAAATGTTCATTCCTGTCTGAGAAAAGTGTATAAAGTGTGTGGTGAGGAGTTTTACAGCCTTAAAACATATGTAATAAGAGTAAAAAAAAGCTGACTACTTTGTGGATTTTGCCTATTGTGGGTTATTTTTAGAATGTAACCAACGTGATAAACAAGGGACTACTGTATTGCTAAGAAATATCCCAGTCTACTCTTCTGTTTGCACGTACCACGTCATGTTTTTTCAAAGAGCAGTGGTCATGCAGTGACGTGCCGTCAGGGTAGGCAAGGTAGGCAGTGCCTACCCAAGGGTGAATCGATATTTTGATTATTTGTTTTAATTATAATATAATTATAAATTACTTCTTTTTCCATTTCCAATAGCCTACAGTACCTATAAGTTTGAAAGTGTCCACATTTTGTGTGTTTCATAAACCAAATGACTAAACAGCGCTATTTCCTGGAATGGCTGCACAGTCTCACTCCGCTGTAAGGCAGGATGAGGCCACGCCCCCCCCTCAAAGGCACGTTGCTGCTCTGCCTCTGTTCCCGTTAGCGTGTTTTTACGTGTTTGCACATGAGCAGTCAGTTCCCCAAGATGACAACCATTTACGTCCAAAGGCAGCGTAGAGAGCTGCCTTTGGACGTAACCGTGCTATGCTAAATGCTATACGCAAGTTCACAGTACATTAGTGAATTGATTCCATGTGATCGCTGCTGCTACGTTCTCTTGCTCGTGGGCGGTATAACACTACAGTCAGGATGACAGCGTTAGAGATGATAGAGAAACTTTTTTTTTGAGGAAAAACAACAGCTTTTAGAAGATGGAGACCAACACCTGAGTTACCAGAGCTTCAGCAAAGGAAAGGTCAGAAAATGTTTCATACTTTCTACAGTGAAAGGAACAAAAGGAAGGATTGGCTTTGTGGATGCTCCTCACTGAGGCTGTTCTGCGTTGTTGTTGTTGTTGTTGTCATTTTTTTCGTGTTTCTGTGTTTCCAACACAAACAATGAATGTGTTGTCGTGTCATGAGATATATGTTGTTAGGAGAGTATGGAGGCTATATTAAATAATTGTTTATGTTTCTTTAATGGTGTTTAATGACGTTGATTTTGTTAGATGGCTAAATGCTTGTTCATGTGGATCTTGTTGGGTTTTTTTTTCTTATTATGAATTTTATATTTTGCTAAGCGCATTGAGATGACTGTTGGAAATTGCTTTATACAAATAAAGTTGATTTGAATTGAATTAACACAGCAGAAACATATGAAATTGTCATTGGTGGTCTCGATTTGCAACGTGCCTACCCAACCCTAGTGGTCACGGCACATCACTGTGGTCATGTGACCATGTACATCACAGTCTGTGACCTGTATTTGTAGATAAAGTGTTTCCATAGAGAGACATTTCAATGTCGGAATGCCTGAAAAACCTCCTCATGAAAGCATAAAAACCTTTGAGCAATATTTGAATGTTTTTTCAAAATGTTGGTGTTTCCATTAGTTTTTATTGCTCTATTTAGATTTTGCACATTTTCAAGGGCAATGGAAACGCAGCTATTGATCCCGAAAAGAAAGGAAAAAATGTTGAAATTGCCACTCAATGGTTTGTTTTGATGTTATTTACAATTGAACTGTTTCTGATAAATTAATGTGGAAATTTCAGTTAAAATCCATTTTATTTCTAGTCAGATTTAGATAATTGAATTAACTCTAGACTTATCGGTGGCTTTTTAATACATAAAAGAGTTTAATTTTACTAAGAACTTAATAAAACCAATTTGTTAAGAGTTGAGATTTTCTCATGTTCTGCTTTGATAGAGTAGCACAAACCTTTATTGTCTATCAAATGTATTGAAAAGAAACTGAAGAGAGAATGTTCTTTAACTGTTCGACCTTGTTATGTTTTTTAAATTGATTTTTATGGCCTTGGTCTTGTCTCGATCTTGGCTTGTATTGGTCTTGAGCACAACCCTACTTTACTTGAAGTGTTTTTACTTCATTCTGGACAGCATTTTTGTTCTAGCTTGTTCCGGGTAGTCCATGTGATATCAGAATGAAGTAAAAACACTATGCACCTGTCTCGCAATTCTACATCCCACAATGCACTCAGAAATCTGAATGAAACTCACCCAGAACTTCGAGTTACTTCAACAACTGTTGAAATACAATTTTTTAAAAAAAAAATGTTCAAAGAAAACAAGTTATAACTCTATTCAGACTGTATGTATTCTACTGAAAATCTTCAGCACACAGTAAATACACAGATTCACTGTATATGACATGAGGTAGTCGGATAAATAAAAATATTTTCTTGAGGTTGGGGAGAAAAAATTGTCAAAAAAAGATGAGGCTATTTAATGGACAAGGCCAGGAGATTGGCAATAGGGTTGGTGTTTGAAGGCCATATGGTTAATGTTACCTTTGTCCATTATCCAGATGGTAAATAGCCATTAAAACAATAGATAAAACAACGGCATGTAAAGTTGTAAAGGAGAAAGAGAAGAGCACAAAATCAAAGAATTAAAGATAAGACTACAGCAGCGTCGGTGAAGGATACCGACTTCTAATTAATTGATGTAAGACACAAGTTAACTGGCAATAAGGCGAAAGTACTGAAAGCATGACAACATAAAAAGCAATACAATATAAATAACAGAAGTATAGCCAGAAGCTACAGAAAATAGCAAACAAAGTAACTGCAAATGAGAATAGACAGTGTGAGAATGCTGTGGCTAAGTGTGATTGCAGGACTGGAGGCTATTCAGTCAAGTTTTAAGAATAAAGACAAATGAAGAGTAACTTTTAATGGGTGACTATTTATTATAAGATCTATTAAGGCTTGATACCTATTTCTTTGGAGGATGTACGGAAGACGTTATGTTGACCTTTCCATGACACAATCTGACTATCAATTTTATTTGACAAAAAATATAATTTGTGGTTTTTTGCAATTAATCATAAAACTACTCCCAGGTTGAATTATTGTTATTTAGTCTAAAATTTGGAGGAAAAACATAATTCTAAACTCTGAAGTTTCAGAGAAGGTTCAAATTGGGTTTTTTGAGTGAAAAGTATTGCCAATAACAAATTCATTGGGACAGCATTCGACAAATCAATCCACAATATCCATCAATACTAAGATCTGGAAATCAATGAGATATTGGGGGTGACTCCATACCACGATTAATTGCCATATCAATATTCTTTCCACCACTTAGTATTAACTTCACCTTTCAACAGATATTCTAACGGTTCCACAAAATGATCTGGAGGTAAAAGTTGGTAAAGCACCAGTTCATACTTCAGTCTCGTTTGCATATTGTCATTCTCGGAAACCAAAACGAGGTACAGAAGCACAGCCAAGTCCATCTGTTTTCTTGCTGAGCTACAGTCACTACAGTAGATACTGCTGGTACACTGACAACACTTGGTCGTGGTCAGAAGAGATGTGCTGTGTGATCTGTGTAGAGGCGTTAACACGTTGGGGGCTTGTACTTATTTGACCCAAGCTACTCTCATGGATTGAAGAATTTCATACATACATACAAACATACATACAAACATACATACAAACATACATACATACATACATACATACATACATACATACACATACATTATTTACAATCTAAACTCTTGCTGTAAATTGTCGTAATTTGAGAGCGGTTTCTAATTTAGAAAGATCAAGATTTATCTCAATTTGAAACCACAAAAGTCTACTTCAGGACTACATTTTCCTCCACTCTTTAAAAAAACAAAATCAGTTAACACTTTGCTTGTTGACATTTTTCACGCTATGCATTGTGGGATTTGGAGTCGTGAAAACAGGTGCATAGAAGTGTTTTTTCTTCATTCAGAGGAATAGTGAGAACAAAATGACAACAAAAATGGCGTCAAGCGAAGTATGGTACAGTCATCCTTGTCTGGCAAAGAAACACAAAAATTCACAGTAAGAATGAAGAAAAAACACTTCAATGCATCTGTTTACGGGAGAACCATACTGCTATAGAACTATTACTGGAAAGTAACTAGATTTGTAATGCATGTAAACAGGTTAGCTTGGCTGGAATTGGAGAATCCGTAGCTTGATTAACACACCCAGATAATTCAACTGACAGTCAAGATATTCAAGTATTATAGATATTAAAGTTTAAGCTATTTTGAGGAAAACAAAGTTTGCGTCCTTTGTCTTGATCAAGGTGCTTCTTTTGTTGTTTATGTTTTCAGATCATTTTATACCAAGAGGTTTTCTGTCTTACTGGCAAGTTGAGTCATAATCCTTCTTTATTTCAGACACAGGAGTCTATTTTAAAAGGTAATCAAGGTGAATATATGAAGAATCTTTATAGAAATATAAAGACCTTTGCAGTGTGACTAGGACTCATCACACAATGTAGAATAGACTAGAGGAATATCTGTTTTTCCAGGACTATCAATCATTTCGAATTGTTTAAACTTTTTTCGACAATTACCACATGCGTTCAAGAGTATCAAACACCAAAATAAAAGGCATATTTAGCAGTCAATCAGCCCATGATCTTAGCTAAACTCAAAAACTCATTAGTCAGTATGAACCTATATAAAATGTCAAAAAGTATCTAGTTTTCTTGTGAAAACATTTAAATAATGTGTATATTATCAAACTATTACAATATTTTGCAATCAAACAAGGGGAAGATTTTTGGTGGTGATGATTCTTTTCAAGTTATCGTCATATTTACCCGATCATCAGTCGTGGGACATTTATTTCCCATCTTACGCAGAATGGAAGCCTCATTTACAGACTAAGTGTGATAAATGGGAATCAAAGGAAATTTGTAGTTGGGAAAAATGTCTCAGCTCAGCCCATATGTGAATCACAGACTCCTGGTAATAGCTTTTCTCTGTCGAGAGGATGTACCTGTCAAATCATTTGAATTACAACAAGAGCAGTCACAATGGAAATGCTTGGATCAGCATGTTGATGTTGTCGAGAAAAGTACGCCTCAAGGATTTTTGATGTCTCTGCAAAAACGCGTTATGCAGTGTGAAACATCAGCCCTCATTCTAATCATTTTACACGATTTTTGGCTTTTTTTTCAGATTTTTAATTTTGGCAAATAGTTAACACTTGCACTTAACCACATGTGCATAAAACCTGTCTGTCTCTCCCAGAAATATTCAAGGAAACTGGATGCAACAAAGCATGACTATTTCTCAAACAGACTTTATAAAAGAAGTCCCCTGCAAGATGGTCTTCTTTTCAAATGATTGTTGCCTTCACCAAAGAGATGATATTTTCATTGGTATTTATTTATTTGTTTGTTGTCTGTCTGTTAACAGGATTATGTCAAAAGTACTGAACAGATTCGGTCAAAATTTGAACCGAAGATACCTTACACCATGAAAAATTCCATGAAAATTTTGGAGGAAATCCGGATCAATATACTGATTCTGGAACAGTTTAAATGTATCTAAACCCCTTGGTTTGGCTGACCTGCCACAAAGGGGAGATTTAAAAAATGCCTTGATTATAGGCGGGACTCCTGGAGCAGTTAAGACACGCCCAGTCTATACTATAAAATCTCCAAAGAACAAGCTATGCTATGCTATGCTATGCTATGCTATGCTATGCTATGCTATGCTATGCTATGCTATGCTATGCTATGCTACCTACTTAATACTCACTATAGCTCTGTATTGACATTTCTCTCGACCCATCCTACTCACCACAGATTGCAGAGCCGACAGGTGCTAGTTTTTATAAAAGGGGCGGGGCCAACAGTGCATTTTTGTGACGCACGATGGTCCAATGACATCACAGAATCTTGTTCTTAGCCAATAGCAAACTTCAATCGTAAAAGTCGTGTTCAAAACCATAGAGGGCAGTCACTCTGACATTTTACAACAAAATATGCAAAATTGAAATAGATACACTTAATACCCAAATACATTTGTTTTCAGTGGAAAACTCTTTCAAAAACTGGAAAATATATCTCTCATCAATGGCAAAATGACAAAAAAAAGTCATATCTGATCAAAATGAAAAGTGTCTCAGTTATGTGGTATTGGTTCCTCAATTACTTTGTCAAGTTACCTTGTAGATACCTTCCGGATCTAATCTGGATTGCGCGTTCCATTGCAATTTTTCCAAAAAATGGTGAATGACCCATACATTTGGACTGCCATGATCAGGATTACTGACCCAGATAACTGTGAACATCTGACAAACATGATATCTGTTACTTGGCAGAGATGAGATTCTCTTGAGTGCTCTTGTTTTGAAATGTGTACAAGCAAAAACTTTCTAGCATTTATATAATTTTTTCTTTACCCTTATTTTACCTACAGGAACGTCCCATTGTGATGAAAAACCTCTTTTTTTAAGGAGCGCTAAGCCAAAAAGACATAAAATTGTTTCATCCATCAAAACTGTTTCATCCTGATCGTTAATGTACGCTATGAATCCAAGCAAATTTGCAAGTGAAAGTAATGGCTTTCTTTTAACTATTAATGACTGGTACGTTCGATCTAGCTTCACACGATTTTCTGTGTGGGGAAAAAAGCCTCTCTGTATTAACGATTACTTAATGCATCTAAACAAGAATGCAACCATTATGAGATCAGGATTTCAAAGAAAGTACTTGGTTGTTTGCTACTATAGGAGACATTTCGGATCTTATCTCCAAAGCCGAACTCCCATGTGAGGAAAACCTACCGCACTCTTTAAAGAAGTGCCAGTGCCAGCACTCGGAAAGAGATGTATGAGGCTGTGGACATCCAATTGATTTTCAGTCAACACATTCCTCACGTAGTCTTTTGTGGGTTGAATTATTTAGGCAGCAGAGCTTTAGGGAAAGTGGGATTATATCCTCCCAAAGGAATAGGCAAGTAATCCATGTCACTTACCATGTTGCATTCAATCTCTCTGTAGAGTTTTAACTGTTTTAGTTAACCAGGATTTCTCAGTTGGCCTTTTAACCCATCGGCTTATTCTGGAGCCTCAGGAGACCCAGCGTGATAGGCTTAGAGAAGGTTCATCATTACCGCAGTGTATTAACAAACGGTCCATTTCATTTCTCAAATTATCTTTTTTATCATTACAGCCTCCCTGCAGCTTTCTTGCTAAATGGTTATCAAGGATAAGTGTCATAATCGATTTTGTCCAAACAATCTAATCCAACCCCCCCCCAAGAGTTGCTGAACTTTGCCACATTTATTTAGGTCACACAAGTCAGCAAGACTCAACAACTTCTTCATTATAGTAGACGCTGGAAAATTGGTCTCCATTCTTTGAATTACCCAGTTCATTTCAGGCTTAGTGGAGCTGAATGTTGGAGCAGATAAACTAATCACACGTACTGAAAAGTGATTTTCTTAGCAGCAAGACAACAGCAGAGTTCAAATGTGATAACACAAAGACAAGTGTTCAACGCTAAAGGCTACTGAATACCCAGGGCCCAAGGCGGTGGAGGGGCCTCAGAAGTCCTTTTTATATACAATATATGTACAAAAATGCATTTTTAACATTTTTATATTCATACTTGGAATAAAAAGGGCCCTGTGTGAAAATAAGTTGCAGGTTGTTAAGCAGTAAAAACAATTATTCATACGGCATCAGAATCAGAATTACTTTATTCATCCCAGGGGGAAATGACTTGTGTTACAGAGTAAAAACAATAAACACTAAACAAAGAAAGAAAAACATACATAATTAAGTAAAAGACTGTTCATTAAATAAGGATTAAATACAAGTGCACACATGACAGTAGAAAAAAATTAAAACAAGATCAATAATTTTAATAATACAAATACTGTATACATATGTACAAATATAATACAGATATATACAACAATCAAGGCCCTAGTAACCCACTCTTTAAAACAGTGCAAATGGTACGACCCACATGTGCTCCTGCTGCGGCTGCGCTGTGGCAGGTAGTCTGAACTGTAGATGTGATAAGGAGCTAGAGATCGACAGCAGCAGGAAACCATGTCAAAAAACCAGAAAAGAGAGGGAGAGAAGGTGAAACAAGGGAAAGCAACCGTTTACTCAATTCTTCAGAGGTGAGCATTAAAACACATCTTTTTTATGCTACATATTATTTCAGTTGAAATTAACTACACGCATTCAAATGCTGGAACATTCCTTTCGTATGTCAAACCTTAATTGGAAATAAAATTATATATAAAAAAACATATATATATATATATATATATATATATATATATATATGTATTGAAGACTAAATTTTGCTGCCACCAACTCTTAAGTAGGTGGCCAGAGTGTCCCCATGATTCTCCCCATTATATATATTTACCTTTTATTAACCTGCGTACACCCGTACATAATTTTATATATAATTTAATTTTATTTTTATTTTTAGTTGTACCCCCTCCTCCCAATTCTTTTTAAAAAAAACAGCCACCCCTAAATTGTAGCAAGTATGTCACAACCACAATATTCGATAAACCACTAAAATATAGTAGAACAGATTTATAAAATACAAGCAATGGATATAGAATCATTAGGTTATTGCAGTGTTTTTCATTCCTTGGGGTCCAGAACCCATGTGGGGTTGCCTTGAATTAAAATGGGATCATATAAAATGTCTAGTAATTGGTAAACAAAAAGAAAAAAAAAATGTAGGTATAATAATAATGCATTGCCCTTTATCATAGACACTCAAAGCACTTTACAGATTTAAGGCATTATTCTTTCACTCCACACTTAGTGGTGGTAAGCTACTATTGCCTGGGGTAGGCTGACAGAAGCGAGGTAGCCATTGTGCGCCAACTACTAACCAGGCCCAGACCTGCTTAGCTTACGAGATCAGGCAATGACAGGCTGGTATGGCCATATAAATAAATATAATATATAGAATAATGTAGGGTGGCACACTTGTCACTTTGTGCACTAATCCTGGCTACTCTGTTGTTGTAATTCTAGTCTCTGTGGTCTTTGTGGTATCAAAATGGGGTCACGAACCAAAAAAGGTTGGGAAACTCTGGATTATTGTGAAGAAAAAAGAAAGCTTGTATATTAATGCAAGAATGCTCATCCATAACTTACATTCGGGGCCCAACAAGATTGTTTGTACCGAGGGCCCAAAAGATAGAGCTCCACCCCTGCCCTGAGATGAGCAGTTTTTCTACAGTTGGGATTCTCCATTCTTCATTGATGAACACCCAGTGTTTTGGTGAATACTAAATGAACCTATGGTGCATGTGACATCTGTATCTGCCAATGGATGCGCTAAGCTTGTCAGCTTCACTGTGTTCATCCTGTCAGTCTGCTTCCCCACAAACAGCCTGTGACCACAGCTGTCATTAGGATTCAAGAGCAGAAAAGAACAATCTGCCGAGCAGAAACCGTGGGTGATCAACAAAAACGCAGAGGTGTTTTTTTTTTCTTCAGCCAGAGGCACACGATACGTCTTACTTTCAGTAAATAATGTATCCATCTCTGCTTAATCTAAAGAAAGGGAGAAAAAAACATTCACGATTCAAGAAAAAACGTCTGCTCTAGTGATGATAACACGAAAATCTGACGCCACAGTTGGCTTTAAATTATGGAACATTTAAAGTTTTGGTATCATATTTCAAGTTTGTTTCACTAACTCATTTACATTAAGTTGATTTAACATTACATAATTGTTGACCATGGACTGCTAAAATGAAAACTACAATTTATAATTCAGCACATTGTTACCGGGTATGCATACAAAGTTATTTCAACAACTCCTTAAATAATAATAATAATAATAATAATAATAATAATAATAATAGCAAAAAGACAGTCATCAACATCACCGCCTGATTGGTTCTCATTATAACTCACTTAGATGTATACAGAAGAAATTATTTTCACATGAAGATACCTTGAACAGAGTAAAAAAAATGGCACATGGGCAATAACTCCGGAAGAAATAATTGTGCGCTTCTCATTTTCGAACTCCATCAAGGTCCTGATACCCTGAAGCCACACACCGAATTTGGTTATCCAATCTTAAACAGTTTCTGAGAAAAGCTTTGACTCGGTCAGACGAAGCTCAAACCTAAAGCCCCCTTCCACATTTTGTGGTTGGGGATAATAACACATACGTTTTATACAGTATTGCGTTTTTCAAAGAACTCAAGGATGTAAAGATTTAATAGGAATAATCATCTTTTTCTATTTCATTCTTTGGAAGTAGCGAAATGTGATGTTTTTTCCTTAAATAAGTGTTTTGTAATGAAGGGGGAAAAAAAAGAGAAAGGAAAATAAAGGTAGAACACTAAATAAATAGGTTTGCCATAGAATCTTGAACAGTACTGTACAAGTCATTTTATGTAATAATAATAATAATAATGATACATAAGTTTTATATAACTCAAAGTTGCTTTACAAATTAAAACAGACAACAAACAATGGGAGCGCTATTGTAGGTTGTAGACGAGCTGAAACAGGTGAGTTTTGAGCAGTTTTCTGTAGGTGGTCACAAGTGTTGGGAACGTTACTTTAAAAAAGTAATTCATCAAATCTGTAGTGTGTGTGTGTGTGTGTGTGTGTGTGTGTGTGTGTGTGTGTGTGTGTGTGTGTGTGTGTGTGGAGCGTGTGCTGGCACATGTGTAAAAACACTGGCTCTGATTGGCTACCGTGAAACATGACGCCGCCTTAGCCAATCATAATTGCTCACCTTGTTTTTAACCCACCTCCTCACAACAGCTGAGTAAGAAGCCAGGGGTGCTTGATTCAATCAATGCATGTAACGCACCACATTTAACGTTCAGTAACGTTAACGGCGTAAAAAGTAATTAGATAGATGAACGCCATTATTCCAAATACTGTTAGAGTCTCTGACGTGGATGGGACTGAGTTCCAGTGGGAGATGTATTATGTTAATCGCCTTTTGTTTCAGTTGTTTTGTGTTTATGTGCATTTGTATACATTCAAACGTTTTACTTGTGACCAAAATCAACTAAACTAGAAACTTTCCATGACATTGCGTGAACAGTTTTGATGAGGCAAAACTGATAATCACATTTTTTTTACATATGACATGGGTTTAAAACAGCAATTTATTCAACTTTACTCAATGAAGATCTTTCTGTTCAGTTGTTTTGAGAGTAGATATTGTAAATTTTAGAGTCTATGTACAATTACCACAAATCTTTGGATTCTTCCCTGAACATAGCTTACGGCTAATCCTTTTCATCGTGTAACACATCAACACAATCTTTTGAGTACATTTAAAGATAAAGATAACCTTTAATAGTCTCACAAGGGAGGATTTGCACAGTTTCAGCAGCAGATAAATACAATAAAACAAAACAGCATCATAAAAAATAGAAGATATATGCACACATGGGCCTGTACACAGTACAGAGAGAAAGAGGGAAGACGTGTTGCAAGAAAGAACATTGCACAATGAAAATAGAATATATATATATATATACATATACATATGCACACTTTTAACTAGCTGACTGTCAGTGCATTGGCTGTCAATCATCTAGTTATAGACTCTGACAGCTGCAGGCAGGAAGCAACTTAAACACAACCATAACTAATATAGGAATCATGTACAATTAAAGTTTAGGAAAACATTAAACCTTTATTAAAAACTTGTTTTAAGGGTTTTTGGGGTTTTTTTCTGGCCTTACGTTGAAGACACTGACATTTTTGCTTGATTATGTACTGTAATTGTCTTTATGCTTAATTTTCTTCTGCATAAAATACAAATTGACCACCAATACTGAATCAACCAACCACACGTCTCCATTCAGTACTTTTCATTAAAAACCAGTGCCCACCAGCATCATTCACAGTAGTGAGAAATGGAATTAAAACAGCATAGATCATCATGTTTTCAAAATGTACATCTGTTGAAAATAACCAAACAACCTTTCATATCACAGTTCAACCTTGTCATAGTCTATTTTATCATAATAAAAAAGAATAACTGTTCAACACAGTACTATTTATAGTTTTCCAACATTGAAACAAGCCACTCAGTGCATGTCTTTAAACATATATCACGTTTATAAATCAGAACCAGAGGGAGATTGCCCAGTGACTTATTTTATTTATTTTTTTTATCATTTCTTGCCCTTTTTTGACAAGTAGGAAAAGGTTAGTGTGTCAGGTGTTCCACGAAGCCTATTGGTGCTTTAGTGGAAACAGTAAGTGAGAGAGAAAAGGTTGAAAATAATAGTCAATTATATTTCCAATGAGCTCAAGTTATGAGTGGGTTGCAAATAAAGCATTTGGTTGAGAAAACAAATTAAATGCAAATTTTCTGCTAAAAAGACGACATGTAAATATATGTAATATACGTGTCATTCATGGCATTCAAGCCATCTAGGATGATTTTTGCATATTTTAACCGCTTTTAGGCACAAGAAATCATTAGTTTTATCCAGCAACAATGTGGCTAAGCATTTTTCAGTAAAATTGCATGATACAAAAATTAAAGCTGATTCGAGGCTAATAATTTCATGAACCGAATGGAACCCATGTGAAAATGTCCACTTCCTTGTTTACAATTTGCTGTACCTCTTCTAGAAGGCATTAATAATACTTCTCACTATAGACCAGCAAATACAGCCTAAGATTAGTAGTTAAATTAGGGGTTAAATTGTGGAATAATGTAGATAAAGAAATAAAAAATAGTTACACACTATTTAATTTCAAAAAGAAAATGTCACAATATATTTTAGAGAGTTATGTGAAGCAGTAGAAATGTGTTTGTGTTTTTTGTTAAATGTTATATATAAAATAAAGTACATATATATGTATATATATAATTGTATTTATTATTTTATTTTGTTGTTGAATGCTTGCATTTCTTTTGTATGTATTATTGGAAAAGGTAACTTGAATGTTATTTATGTTGAGCATATTAGCATTTGTGCTTATTTTTGTTAGACTGAAACAAACAAACTGAAACTGAAACTTTTTTTTATATATATACAAAGTTTGGATCAATGAATTCAGCAACTGTAACGAGGGTTTGGGTTGTATTTGTCTGTCATTCAATGCTGATTTTTAACAAGAGCGCTGTATAGTCAGTGCTGTCATATATACTGTAGCTGTAAGTAAGTGTGAATACATTGTCTCTATTTCATTGCAGTCTCTTCCTGTCCAATGAATAATGCAATGCTTGCTAGTCAGGCGATAAACCCACTGTGTAAATTCACAAGCACATCAGTGAGTGAAGGGACTGTATGTCGACAATGCATTGTCAGACTAAAAGGGTTCGTACCAACCCACTGAGAGCTGAGTAGGGAAAAACACTTTATTGTTACTGGTTGTTAACAACTCCACTGCAGAAGCTTGGCATTGGGAAGGAGAAACAATCTGGGAGGATGTGTTTCTAATTTAGTTCTTCTCTGTTGAAAACATACTGAAATTCTATCCTGTGATCAAGTATGCTTGGAAAACAATAACCAAAATTCAGTCAATGATTTCAGACATCGGTCACTTCCAATTATACCACTAACAGTGCCAGGAGGGGGTGGGCCTCCAGAAAACTGGATGGGTCAGTTGAAATAAACCCCGACATCTCCATTTCAGCACTTTTCTACTGGCGCTGCATTCAAGGCAACTCTGAACTCGGCCTTTCTCATTTGAAAATGCTGAGAAATGACAATAATGATGACAATGATGTTTGATTAAAGCAATGATTATTTTGTGTAGCATTTTTATATTGGCCCAACAAAGCAAGGCCACAGTATGAAGCATATTTTAGCAAAAAGGTATTCAAAGTGATTCATGTAAGGCTTTAAGACAAGTCAAAAATAAAATAAAGGCATTAAAACATTACTGTGTTCCACACACAATGCTTTTAATCACTGTTATGAGACGTCAAATAAATTATTTTCTACCTACAGTACCTGACAAAGTGAAGTAGACCAAAAGATCCTCAAAAGCTATAGACATCATGCTGAGATCCAAAGACATTCAGGAACAAATGAGAAAAAGAAGTAATATAAATCTATCAGTTTGGAAAAGGTGATAAAGCCATTTCTAAAGCTTTAGGACTCCTTCAAACCACAGTGAGAGAGAGTTTTCCACAAAGAGCAAAAACACGGAACAGTGGTGAACTTTCCCAGAAGTGGCCGGCTGATCAAAAATACCACAAGAGTGCAGCGACGACCTGCCTCAGTAAAGGTCAGTGTTCATGACTCCACCATAAGAAAGAGACTGGGCACAATTGTCTGCATGGCAGAGTTCCAAGACAAAAACCACTGCTAAGCAACAAGAACGTTAAGGCTCGCCTCATTTTTGCCAGAAAACATCTTGATGATCCCCAAGAGTTTTGGGAAAATATTCTGTGGACTGACGAGACAAAAGTTGAACTTTTTGAAAGGTCTGTGTCCCATAACATCTGGCGTAAAAGTAATACTGCATTTCAGAAAAAGAACATCATACCAACAGTAAAATATGGTGGTGGCAGTGTGATGGTCTGGGACTGCTTTGCTGCTTCAGGACCTGGAAGACTTGCTGTGATAAATGGAAGCATGAATTCTGCTGTCAACCAAAAAATCCTGAAGGAAAATGTCCGGCCATCTGTTCGTGACTTCAAGCTGAAGCCAACTTGGATTCTACAGCAGGACAATGATCCAAAACACACCAGCACCTCCATCCAGAGCTTCATTTGGGCTGGATCATGACTAATGTTTAAATTTGTTTGATGATCTGAAACATTTAAGTGTGGAAAACATGCAAAAAAGTAAGAGATTAGGAATGGGGAAAACAATTTTTCACACCACTGTACAACTAAGTATGATTAGTATGGTGACCGTTCCCAATGAAGTATACTTGCAAGTTTCCCAAGATGCATTTGGAATCAATAACGACACAATGAGGCTAAATATCTCTGTTGATTCTCCAAAGTTCTGAAAGTATTTTAAACAGAGGTGAAAGTAATGAACTACAAGTACTCACGTTACTGTCATTGAGTCATTGGTGGTCTCGGTGGTCTCGATTTGCAACGTGCCTACCCAACCCTAGTGGCCACGGCACGTCACTGCAGCTGGTACATAAAGATAGACCACATAATTTAACATCCTGTAGAAATTACAGTTAAAGTTTCTTGTACAAATAGACCAGCCACATTCAAACCAAAGTTCCTACATAGAAAACAACCTCTTCAGCAGTCCTCACCAAACACAAATCAACTTCTTTACTATTAGTTTGTTGTGAGTTACGACGCAACTCCCAAACATAACAGACCCTGACAACTTCATAGCTCTCGTAGCGCTGCCAGGAACAGGTGGAGCGAACAGACTTCTTGTTCCGAACGAGCGCTCCAGCAGAGTGCACGTTGCCAAGTTCGTTTCAGCCCATCACGCAGAAATCATCCAATCCAGCAGTGCAATGTTGTTAAATCAAACAGAAATCATTTCACAAACACATTGAAAATGGCCACAGCTGTAAAAACCTTTAAAAAAGAATCAGTCATTTTATTTTTCAACTGGTTAAGCTAAAGCACTGATGAACATACAGTATGAATTACTGACTGTCCCATTGGTTGGGGATTTGTCTTTTGTTTGTTGTTTTTTTTTTCTTTATACATTGTGTATGCATCATACTACTGCATACCTGTCAAGTTTTGGATTTAAAAATAAGGGAAACTTTTCTGGCACCCCGCCGTCCCACCCCCCAACCAAGCTCCAGTGTTCCTTATATTTTAAAACAAATGTACAGGAAATCTAAAATAACTATTTACTAAATACAATCAGGTGATTAGAATCTGGTTGGTCAACCTTTATTAACGTTGAAATGTTGTGAACATTCCTACTAGGGCTGGGCGATATGGACCAAAACTCAAATCTCAATGTATTTTCACAGAATAGTGATATATGATATAAATCTAGATCATTTTATTTCAAATGAAGTCTGAGCATGTGTGAGTGAGTTCTGTAGTGTAGCTTGTTATGGGGAAGGTCTGGGTTAGAACGCACTCAATAATCCATCTAAATGTGCTTCACGTTCTTCTAAGAAGTAAAAGCAGCGATTCCTAAAACAAGTATTTTCATACAAAATACGATATATATCGATATATGCGATATTGTTGTTTTCCATATCACCAAAATAGAAAACTTGATACACCTTGAATCTCGATATATTGCCCAGCCCTAATTCCTAAATTATAAAACAGCCTAAAATAAAACATAAATGAGTATATGAAACACATTTGTTTATCTAATATACTTACAGTTTATATGCAAATCAACACATTGCATATTTACTGTTAATTTAATGCTGCTTGTCTTTAAGTTAGACATTAACATTTTATTTTCATTACATTTTCATCTAATTTATCATGCTCACTTATGTGGTTCTCTGGCATTCACTAATGAGGTATTATGCAAATTTGTTGCAGAATTTCCATCTTTAACACTTTTTGAAAGCTGTGTATGTTTGTGGTGCTTGTGATTGGCTGATTTTTCATGGTGATTTAAATTGTTCATTCATCGTGTGGGAGGAGCTAAAATCTCTGTGTCCCATCCTGCTGCTTTTTAGTAAGGTAAACTCTCTGTCCCGGGAAAATACTAATAAGGGGCGACAGCGGGAAAGATGGGTAAAATACGGGGTGACAGCGGGAAAGATAGGTAAAATACGGGGCGACAGCGGGAAAGATAGGTAAAATACGGGGCGACAGCGGGAAAGATAGGTAAAATACGGGGCGACAGCGGGAAAGATGGGTAAAATACGGGAGTTTCCTGGCCAAAGCTTGATACTTGACAGATATGTACTACTGGTTTTGGGTGATAAATAAATAAAATACAAGTAAATAAATGAAATGTTATTAGTTTATTAAGACAGGTGTCACGGCAAATTTGCGGTTGACCTCATTCGGAGACATGATTTATTGCTCTGGTTGAATGATGGAGTCCAGTCGAAGCGTGATGATTTTATAAAAAAAGATTTATTATAAAACTAAAAAAAAAAAGAGTACAAAAGAAGAAGTGTCCCATCCTGTTGGAATGAAAGGCGGCCCACAACAAGGATGGTCAAAAGCAAGACCCACTAACTAACAGTTTCACAGCTTAAGCTTTTATACAGATAACAGAAAAAGTTCCACCCTGAGGTGAGGAGAAGGAGGGAGTCAGATGCCCAACAGTGGAAACGTTTGAGGATGATGAAGACGTGTATATTATGAGAAAGGTTGGGCGCCACAGTTATCTGTCCTTGATAGTGTGTGTGCGTGTTTATCTGCATGTGAGTTTGAGTTTGGCCTTCAGCAGAGACTCTGTGTTGCACTGTGGATACAATACGATCTGTACTGTTTAATCTAACATGACTCAGCTGTTCAAAAGTGCAAAGAGTAATGCAGTCATCATGTATTAAAACATGACAAATTGTACACCTGAACACACATTTGACGATATGATGATGAATATAACAATTGCCATAACACAGGTCAGACTTTTTCAGTGCCATATTTAGAGTCAAAGGTTGCAGACAGAACACAACAAGAACCCCAGACTTAGGATATAACATTAAATCTCACATGCCTGGCATTATGTAATGGTTTTGGTACTCAAGACTGGTCTCAAGACTGGTCTCAAGACTGGTCTCAAGACTGGTCTCGTCTCAGACTCGAAAGCATTTTTAAATAGTAAATTGACTTGATTTATACTGTGCTTTTAAGTGCGTTATGATATCAGCGCAATCACCCATACAGTCACACACTAATGGGACAGAGCTTAAAATATAATTTAAAGGTCTATAACATGCCTCTCTTTAAACATTCTGAATATTTTAGCAAACTAAATTAGGTTTATTTAATACAACGTTTATACTTCATATGTTGTAGATAGCAGTTAGTTCACAAAGTTACTACATTTATTATCTTGATAGCTGTGGATATAATCTTCATAGAAGAACTTATACCCCTTATCAAGTTGATTTGTTTGGGTATTCACTGCTGCGATTGCCTCCGCATCAGCGAACAAAAAAGCTGGCAAGTTGAGCAACGCCGTTGAAAAAATAAGAGCCATTTTCCTTTAGACCCGCAATAACTAGGAGCAACTTAGGGTTCAACGTCTTGCCCAAGGACACTTCGGCATATAAACAGGTATAGCACTGGGATCAAACCCCCAACCTCTTGATCAGAAAACAACTGATCTGCCCCCTGAGAAACAGTCACTGGTCTTGTCCTCGGTGTCGGACTGGACGGACGAAGAGAGATTTTTGATTCAAGTATTAGATTGCATTTACATTAAACTTATTATGTTTCAATGTATTTTTCTCATTTTGGAAGGGATTGTGTTTTGTGTCATTTTGAGTTACTCCGTCCATCACAAGGAAAATGAGGATGTGGGGAACAAAAATAGGAGAAAAAGGAATGTGTGATGCATGCAAACAAGTGCGAAAATGTAAATGTATTCTTCAACTTTGTTGATGTGATAAGGAGAGGCACTTGGAGCTGTTCCTAATGAATTAATGTTGTAATTTGACTTCAAACAAGTGCAAAAAGTTGGACATCAGTCCTTGTTATTTTTAGTCAGAAATATCTCTGAACACTCGTTCATTTTTTAAATTGATTGTATGGTTTTGTCTTGGCCTTGACTCGGTTTCGACTGCCTAAAGTCTTGGTCTGGATCACAGTCCTCAGATAGCCCCTGTCCACTGTGTCCTAGCTGACATTTCTTAAAAAAACTTTGAAAGGTAAGACCCTCAACAGAAATAGGGTGAATATGAGAAAGCTTGGTGACATGTTGATGTAGTAGATCTAACCAGGTGTGGACTGGGACAAAAATTCCACGCTGACATTTTCTGTCAAGACCAGTCCATTACATTGTCAGTGGACAGAACGTAGAAGTTGTTATTAAGTCAGTGATACTCAACATGTCTTATTTTTGATTATTATTCCCCCAGAAAACCTTAAAAGAGGAAACTTTTTTACCTGTTTTCCTATTTCCATTTTGCAACTTCCTTTGTCCCACTTTTTTCAGACTTTAGTTACCTTTTGCCAATAAATATCCCTTTTTTCTTATGTTTTTGTCCATTTCTGTAAGTTCTTTTTGACACTTTTGTCCTTTCTTTAATTTTTGGGCCACTTTTCATTCAAATAAGCACACTTTTGTCAAATAAATACCACTTGTTTCATTTTTTACCTACATTTTGCCTCTTTTTGTTCCACATTTTTGCTCTTTTTCACTATTGTTTGTCACATTTTCCCCATTAAAACCACCCTTTGCCATCACATACCACCTTGTTTTTATTTGCCCATTTTTTTGGCCACTCTTGAATTTCTTTTGGCCCATTTTTGGCACTTTTCACTCTTTTCTTGCCAAATTTTTGCCACTTTTGGGCCATTTTTGGCTACCTGTTACAAGTATGCTTCCACTAGCTCATCAAAAAAAAACAAAACACAGTAAAGGGGAACGGCCCACTTTGGGTCGACGGCCAGTATGTTAAATGGCCTGTTCACCCCTGGATCTAAATATTATCAGGTAATATTTATGGCAATCATATTTTTGCTTCTTTTAAAGCTGCTTTTGTTTGGTTTATAAGAAAAAAGATGCTTACATCACCATCAAATAAAGTTTGAAAGACAACATTCTTGATGGGAAATTTCTTCAAATAGTGCACTCATGAATGAAGCATATCAAAGAATTTAAGAATGAAAGAATTACCTCAAAGTGCTTTAGGAAGATAAAGACTTTACAAAGTGACACCTCAGAAATCACTCAGAACAGTCTGTATTACATAAAAAAAGAAAAAACTGCTTGATCATTCACACGGTTGAACGAGTTGGCAGATGTTTTATGTGGCAATTTATTCATCTTTATTGCAAAGAAAAACTACTCTCAACTACAACATTACACGCCTCCTGATTCACGTTTTAAAACTCGTGTAAGCTGTCAGTTTGCAAAAACAAAGCTCGGGGCATAATTTTAGCAATTAGTCAAATTATCTTGCTTTAAGAATCATGTTTGTCTGTGTTTATTCATTTTGAATCGTCCACAATAAAATTTGCTACAAAAGCTGCAAGTTTTCTCTTTGTATATTTATGTTTTCAGGAATCATGTGAAGCCGAACCTTGGTGATTTAGGGTGATTTTATCATTTCCTGTCCCTCCCTACTGATGTGGGACCAAGACTGACTCTTGTATTTTCACTTCCTGTTCTAATTAAGATCATTTCTATCATCATCATTTGATGTGTATTTAGTGTATGTTTGTGTGTTGTTGGTATTATTTAATTTATTCTATCTCTGTGTGTGTTTTTGGTGTTGATTGGTTGTTTCTTATGTCGCTTTGTATGTTTCTCTGTTATTTTTGTGTCTTTTGTAGTGTATTTTTCTCTCATTTAGTGTGTCTTTTTTGTCGTTTTGTGTAGTGCTGGTAATGGTAAGTGTTTTTCTTTCTTAGTGCATGTGTTTTTGGTGTCATTTTGAGTAATTTGTTGTTGTCTGTTTTTTTTATTATTCAGTATATTTTCTGTTATTTTGTGTGTTTTTGTTGTCGTTTTTGTGTGTTTCTGGTGTCATTTTGTGTACTTTGTTGTTGTTTTATTATTCAGTACTGTATACAGTATTTTTTATCTTATTTTGTGACATTTTGTTGTCATTTTGTGTGTTGGTATTATTTCAAGTATTCTATTTCAGTGTGTGTGTTTCTTATGTTGTTTTGCACGTTTCTCTGTTATTTTTGTGTATTTTGTAGTGATCTTGTGTATTATTCTCTTATTTAGTGTGTCTTTGTTGTCGTTTTGTGCTTTGCTAATAATAGTATTTGTGTATTTTGATGTTGTTGTTGTTTGTCTGTTCTTTTTATTATTTTGTATATATATTTTTCTCTTATTTTGTGTGTTTTTGTTGTTGTTTTGTGAGTTGCTGGTAATATTTAGTATGATTCTAATTTTTTAACTCAAAATAAACATTACAAAACCCCATATTTTTAATGCTTTCATTTGTTAATGTTGCTCTCGCTCTCTCAAGCACCCCCTGTAGTGCCATCGCGTACCCCTACGGGTACACGTGCCCCAATTTGTAAACATTTCGATTATTAAGTGTGTGTGTGTGTGTGTGTGTGTGTGTGTAGGAATGAGATTCAAGGTTATGGAAACAATGGAAATGTCACGAGTGCACAAGGTGCAACTCCTGCGACTGATCTTTTACACACGTCACTGCTTGTTTATCTCACATCACTTTATGTGAGTGGAACCAGTAGCTACACCCACACATACACTCACCGCCTGCACTGCACACACCACTGAAGTGACTTCACTGCAACACAGATGCTCCCTCATTAAGTTCTGGACCAGCAGAACTGCTTCACATGCAGTCTCACTAAAAGAGCAATTAGACACTAGTGCCACTGCTTACTGTGCCATTTTCCATGAGTTTACATCATTAGGACTCAAAAGGTTCTTTATTCTGCCTCTGGGAACTATTTCCTCGACTCCTCAGAGGCATAACATTCATCAAAAACATTTTTCAATGCGTTTTGATTGCTGCAGTTTGACAACAGGTGACGACCAAAAAACAAGTGTTTAGTGCTACAACTAGAAATCTGCATGTTGTTCAATGAATGATCAGGATGCTGTGAATTGGCACAATTAAATCTAGCAGATATTTACCTAAATATGATATAATAACAAATAGTAAGGGCAACAATAACCGGCATAAATATAATAAAGTTATTAGTGCTGTAAACACTTTAAACTTCAGCAAACAGTTCTAGTTTCTTATATATATATATATATATATATATATATATATATATATATATATATACTGGGCTCTCAACACTCAGACTCATGTGATGAACAAACTCAAAAGTAAGCAGAAGGCTACTTTGTAATATTTACGCAGAATTTAATCCAACTTGGAGAAGTTGAATGCTAGGCTTATTAGTTGAAGGCCAACTAATTGGATTACTGCTGAGGACCAGGACTCAAGACTAACAAAATTGTGCCTGAATCGAAAAGAAATGGCTTATCATCATTGACTCCCCACTGCCAGCCGCCCAAGGCTGTGTCATCTATTGTTTGTTTTTTTTGTTTATTTATTTCATTCACAACATTAAAAAATGTCTTTCTCCTCCACATCGAAAAAAGAAAAACATATGAATGAAAATGAGCAGAAAGAAGTAAAAACTTATAACATCTGCCCCTTCCTTATAAAAAAAAAAAGAATTACATTAAACAAAGTCAAGCTGCAATGCAGTCATTGTCAACAATACAGTTACACTTCTGTCTCATATCTCTTCTTCAGCATAATACATTTTTTTCATGTGCCATATTTACAATATTCACAAAAAGAAAGAGAAGAAAAAAGGAGAAAAACAAGAACTTTTATAGCATTTTTTTGATTTCTCACTATGGGATACACGCCCTGCGTCATATCCACAATACCTTTCTTATTCCGTCAATCTGATATCTGATTGGCTGATGAAAGATGTATTCATCCGCTGCTAGACCCACAAGCTATAAGTAGGATGGGCGGAGAATACATTGGCATTCTTTCACCTCTTCTCGCTCTGGTAGCATTCTACGCAGCAGCTCAACCGTCCACAGGTCGACCCGTGTTGTGTATCCTTTCTGCTTGGAATTTTATGGTGTGTAGTGCCTTCCTTGCCCCCACGCTCGGGAATTACACTGCTCCGAAGCCCCCCACGACTGTCGAAGGAAAGGCCAACCGCTGACACCCAGATCTCCTTTTCGACTCACCACTGCTCGTCGCCCCCCACGGTTGTTGAGGAAAACACTTCCTTTGTCGGCTCGCAGTCGACACCACCCTCGTCACTCCACGTGGTCACCAGGTGTTGGCTGTCGCCCTCAAGTAGCTTAGCAGCTAGCTCCCATCACTCGTGACGTGGGCCATTAAGGGGTCTTTAGGTTTGAGAAATGGTTCCTTTCTTGAAGCTTCATGGGCACACAAAACCACCTACTGGCCAGATATATATTTACATGCAGCTATATCTTAAAGGTCCCATGTCATACTACTTTTCATCTCCATTTGTTCCAAGAACTCTAAAAACATAGTATTTGAGGTCTGTTTTCCAGAGTTTTAGCCTCTGAAAAGTCACTTTCTGAGCAACTCTACACAAACAGGCTGATTTGCGGCCTACTTAGGCATATTCATAAGTGGGCGTGTCAATGTTGAGAGTTATTGTTAATGAGTTGAATAAAGTTTGACTTATCAGACTATTTTGTTTCGCTTGATGAGCCTTAATAATAATAATAATAATAATAATAATAATAATAATAATAATAATAATAATAATAACAACAAACCAGTGCGCCGCGTCTTATGTATGAAAATAGACCCGGTCAGACCCATTCATTGATAGTGCGCCTTATAGTCTGAAAAATACATACATAGCACTGTGTGAAGGACGCTGACATGCTCACCTTCGTGGGCGTGTCTGTTTACATGTCAATCACGGCAGAGAGCTTCATGGAGGCGTGGCTTCTCCAGCTCAAATTTGTCATCAAAGTGGGAACGCGTCATCAAATTGGAGCGAGGTGTTTGTGCTCACCCTGCAGTAAGAAAGGAGCAAATCACCCTCTAACTAACAATTGAGGAAATCAATGAAAAAAACACTTTAAGCATGTGTATGAAGCCCTAATAGCACTTTTATCATGTTTAAAGCACAGAAAAGTTGATTTAGCGTAACATGGGCCCTTTAACCACAGCCCTTTTTTTCTCTAACAGTAATGAATGAGACGTACAATGGGATAGATTAAACTATACATGCATGTATCTACACTCTCTTCTCTCTCAAAAATATTCAAACGCTCTTTCTCATTCTCCCTCAAAACTTTATAAACTGTCAAAACACTATCCAGACTCTAATAACCCAATTATATAAACTCCATCCAAACTCCAACACTATCCAAACATCACTACTGCTAACTTTAGTCAAATATTCCATGCAAAGCTGCTAAAAATATTCCATTCTGTCAGAATTCTGCTTTCGACTAAATTGTGACGGATCTTAAACATGTATTTTGACCAAATGTTTCTGAACACACGTCTTTTTTCTACATATTTCCTACATATCCCAGTTTGAAAAAATAAAGATAGCAAATGATGCAGATAACGATAAATGCCAAACCACACACAGGGAACAACAAGCAAAAAGCAAACAAAATGAAATGAGCAGAATAAAACTCACTGTCAGAGAAATGCCCCTGAAGTTTTTCCCAAGAATAATAATCCAATACACTTTTCACATTTGAGGCTACAAGCTAGCAAAATGGAATGTTGATGAGCTCAGTTTGGTAAAGGATTTTCTAAAAAAAAAACAGGACAAAAGTTCGACGGGGGTTCAGCTACTTCCTGCTTTCTGAACTTCATTCTCATTCTATATTTCAACATATAATCTGCTTTAAATCCTCACATTTAAAAGTTGTTATTTTTTCCTACTCTATGTGCAACTAACAGCATCAGTTTTAATGAAAACTCTCTGCTATAGTGATGTGGTCATTAAGCACAGTGCATGATATACCATGTTTTTAATTAACGCACAGATAACCTTGTGAATGATAATGACATGAAGGAAATGAGAACAAGAACATGAATGGTAATTTAATGCAACCATCATGTGACTGAGCATGAAAATCAATTCTGCCAGTTTGCTGATTTCTCAGGGATTTACTTGACATCAAACAGGGAAAAAAGCACCATGTGTGTTGTTGACTTTATTGGCTATAAGAAGATTTTCATTCAAATAGAAATGGTAACTCAAAGTGAAATTAACAACAAAAAATAAATAAATATTTGCATATGTTGAGCTTGAACCCTGAGGTGAGAAACCTTGAGGGGAGAAAATATGAAGCAACCTGATACAAGTACACATCTGAAGATTAAATAATTACTTCATTCGTCTTTGATGGTAAAAAAAATAAAAAATAAAGAGATAATAACCGAGATGAAGGTTATAATATTTGCAGGGACAAACATATATAATCATGATGGAGATATTTTCATACAATGCAGTGTATAAAGGTCATTTCTCTTGTAATGGGATACTTTTCTTGTTAGTGCAACTTTATTTCTTTAACTTAACAACAGGCAACTGGCGGCCCGGGGGCCATATGCGGCCCTCTGTCTAATTCTGTGCGGCCCCCCAAGACAGAGCCACTGTAATTCAAGAAAAAGAAGTAATGTGAAGGCCAAAATAACTCCAAAAACACACAAAACAACAGCAAAATGCACAAAAAAGACATACAAAATACACAAAAGGACATCAGACACACAAAACACACACAAAATAACAACAATTACATGAAATGAAAATAAAACGGTACAGATTGAGAATAAACAAAATGCAAATATAACACACAAAAAGTAACAAAAACACATATAATGACTAAAAATATTTTAAAAAAACCCACAAAAAGACAACAAACAACAACAAAAACCCCTTTGTTCTTTCATACGATGTCGGTCGCGAACGAAACGACTCTGAGAGGAAAAGGAACAGAAATTTACATATATCAATATACACACACATATGCATCCGGTTACACAAGTACATGCATTATACATACGGTATATACTGTACATGCAGTACATGTACACAAACACCTATAAATGTATATATTCATACGTGCATGGGCAGACTGTATCTATAGATAGTCTGCCCATGCATGTATGAACACAGACTTCCTACAGGCACTACACTAATACAATCTGTGCTCTGATAACTACCAACTCAATACTTGCTCTCTTTTCACACTTATCTCAATCCAACCTACTCACCACAGGAGGGGCGGAGCTAACCATGCTGGTTTGTTGGAGCAGTTACTCTTACATTTTTAGAACAAAATACACCAAATTGAAACATAAAGTAGATACTGACTCGGACTAGTAGCCATTAAAAAAACGACTTCATATGTTTTTCTCATTAGAAAAACATGGTTGTGGGGTATAGTTACTCTTTAATGAATCTATGTGTAATAATTTTTTCTAAGTACATTACAGTGAATTATTGTACGACAATTGCATTTGTGAGAATCCAGAAAAAATGAAAAACTGTGTTGTTAGTAAGTGGATGGATTGAGATGATGTTTTATTTTCATATGATATGATGATGTTGGAGCAATAATGCATATCATTGGTGCGTGGAACAGGTACAGTACGAATGTGGGTCCAAACGCAGCTGAAAACACCGTTTGGAATTGGAAATGTAAAAACCATTTATTTGTTTGGGGGTAAATAAATAGCAGCAATTTATTGCCTACAATTTGTGCTTTATTATAAAGGCTTTTCTGTCTGCAATGCATATCAGATGCAAATGGCTGCTACACACTATAGTTTTTGTTGTTTTATAAAGAATTTCTAATGAATTAAAAATGAGAAAGAATCAGAGATGTCACAGGTTTGAGAAATAAAAACAAATCTTTTGACATTGATACAAAAATTAGCCATAACCTAAATGATAAAGGTTAACAATCAAAAACTAAAACTTGTTGTATTTTAGTCAAGGCTGGGCTAGCGCCACGGCTACAGTTTATGGGCTGGAGGAGCGGTCGCCCCCGCCCACTCTTCTCCACGCCGCCTGAGACCCGGTGCTGGTTTTCAAGCCATAAAAAAAATAAAATATCTTTTGGGCAGTGATTTTCACTACTGGCATCATAGTGTATGAGAACAGCATATACAGTTTAAAAATATGATTTAACATCACCAGCAGATTTAAAGCCCAGGGTAAATGTTGCTACATAATACAAAAGGAGCTCATACTTGTGCCAACTTTCTTTGTTAATTAACAGTGATTTGTGAACTGGATCAGTGAATGTAGCTAACGATCAATACTGCTGCACTTCTTTTATTTATGAAAGGTTAGGTTAATCACTCATGTTCACAACTTAATTCTAAAATAAATGGCATTTTTACGCCATAGTGGACACGTGTATAAACATGAGGTATGATCAGTAATGGACTAGATATCATTTATTTAGGGAGAATGATCGGTGAATAGAAGTTTTAATAGATCAGTATTGAAACTGTTTTGTGCATCAATGTGAATAGATACCATGAGTGGAATGGGACAAAAACTTCATTTGAATTATTATTCCCCCAGAAAACCTTAAAACCCCTTTTTATGTATTTCCTTTGGTCATTTGGTAACTTCCTTTGTTTCATTTTTGCCCCTTTTCAAAAAGTAAATGTCGGACACGTTTTTTTCAGACGTTAGTTACCTTTTGCCAATAAATATCCAATCTTTCCTATTTTTTGGCGAGTTCTTTTTGACACTTTAAGCAAATTTTTGTCCTTTCTTTCATTTTTTTAGGACACTTTGCATCCAAATAAGCTAACTTTTGCCCAATAAATGCCCCTTTTTTCCCTATCTTTGGCCTCTTTTTGTTCCATATTTTGGCCCTTTTTAACCATTGTTTGCCACAATTTGCCAATTAAAGGTACCCTCTGCCATTAAATACCACATGGTTCCTCTTTGTTTGCCCATTTTTGGCCTCTCTTGACTGCTTTTGGCCTATTTTAGTCACTTTTCACTCTTTTTTTTCCATGTTTTTGCCACTTTTGGACCATTTTTGACCACCTGTTACCATATCTGCCTCCACTCACTCATCAAAAACGATGTAGCGGACCAGAACGGCCCACTTTGAGTTGACAGCCCAGGTATGCCCAGTCTGCCACCATTGCACAATCCAGGTTTTGCTTTTTGGTTTTCTTTGGTTTGACCAAATCAGAGTAAAAAATCCCTCACATCTTGTAGTTTACAAGCAGGTTCACATTGTTGTTTTGTAATTCTCTTGTTGTCTTTTTTCAGTTCACACGCTGCCACGCTCCCAAAGGCATCCGTAAGCTTAACCGCCACCCTATTTAATTCTTTAACACCTGGCTCCATCACAAACAGCCCCACTGGGATTTTAAATTTCATTTTGACCACAACACAAACAACTTAACAACTTTCCTCGCAACAAATGATACCGAGGTTGTAAAAGTATAGTGAGAATATTTCTTGAGCAGAAGTTCATGTTTGGATGAGATATATTTTTTTTTTTATTGTTCCTCTACAGACTCCATACACAATATATATCTATATATATATATATATGTGTGTGTGTGTGTTGTATATTGATGATAAACATAGTAACAAGTGAAGCGAGGCTTCAAAGCCACTTAGTGCACTGACAGTGAGGAAATGTAATGCGTGTTGCAGCACAAAGCAAATGCAGCCGTGCAGCCAACAGATGCTGTTAATAAATATTATATTGTAGACTCCATCAAAGTGACATTCCTCCCACAGCTGCATTCACATGTGTTGTGTTATTATTACACTGTGCAGCATCATTGACACAAAGCCTATTCTTTATGTTTGTTGGTTTTGTTTTGGATCTCTTTACCCAATGTTTACTGTAACACTTTTAACACGTTGCTACAATGTAATGCATGCACAGAATACAGGGACCACTAAAGTACTGAGGAACACGACTGCAGCTCATGTTTACTGCAGAGCTTTGACACCAAATAAAGCTTATGTAGAGTGTTGAGCATTCAAGTCCTCGTAGATTACTGAAACAAACATTAACTTGTGTTATTTATAACTTGATACTCAAGCTTCTCTGCAACTGAAAGATTTTTTGTAATTTCATGGACAATTAAATGCATATCAGCAACACTTTTAGAAATTTTCCTTTTTTCTTAAAGCTGATATTCAGAGTTTCTGAGAAATCTATGTTTATGTATAATTCTATTGAAATGCAATAAAAATACCTAACTAGTCTTTTACTATGGTCTACTGCTGGTGGTCATTCATATACATTAATGTATATCCTGTAAGTCCCTCCTTCGTCCTAGACCCATATACAAATGGAAACAATCGCCGACTGCTCCCAGCCAATAGGCTTCGACTTCCTGTTTTTGAGACTGTCAATCAAAGTGAATGCAGAACTGTGCAAAGGAAACAAGGCCACGCGTCACAACATCGAGAAGTTTCTCAGAAACTCCAAATATCAGCTTTAAAGCTGCTTCAATTAATGATTTGATGATATATATATAAATATATCATCATTTTTTTTTTTTAATTTATTCTACTTTTCCCAAAACAATAAACGAACAAGATATCTCACCTTTATATGTTATATGTTTGTCATTAGGACCAACATAAACAGATATTTTGTTACCCTCTTTAAAGAATGTTGAATTTTTACTAACTGATCTAGATTTGCTGTTTGCTGTGATGGACTGTCGCCCGGTCCAGGGTGTACCCCTGCCTGACGCCCAAATAAGAGCTGGAGATAGGCACTAGCAAACCTCCGTGACCCTGAAAAAAAGGAACAAGTAGGTCAGAAAATGCACAGAAGGGAATCTCTGAAAAATCTCTAAATGCACAAAATGGAATGGGAGAGTGTATGTGTTTAAATGTTGACCATGTGATAGAATAGTGTCCCACGCTGCCCTTGGTCTAAGACCCACTCACCCACCCTACCCTTTACATGCAGGATGTTTAGCATGTAAAAAAGATAAATGAACAAGAGCTCAGAAATCTCCTCTTTACCAGATATTGGCAGTTATTCTAGATCAATCATCCTGATCATGGTAGCATGATCATTCACACTTTAAAGGCTTATATCCCCATTAATAACCACACAGTTGGTCCAAATGTACGGACATGTATGAAGACCCAACAATGACATAACTGAGTCACATTTCATAAAGATCTGTCAAACACTGAGATATCAATCTTTGAAATTTTGCCAGTGATAAGAGATACAGATTACACCAGAATCAGCATATTGATCCAGATCCCATCCAAAATGGAATGCAATCTTTGATGGTGTGAGGTCTATCTTTGGTTAAAGTTTTGTCCCAATCTGTGAAAGACTTTTGACACAATCCTGCAAACAGACAACGCTGGTGAAAGTATATACTTGTTGGTGGAGGTAATAAATGAATATTCTCATGCATGTATTTCCTCTGCTCACACTCTCTTAACTTGCACTGTAACCAGTTCCTTAATGTGTAATCAAAGCTCTAAATTAATCAATTAGTTAATAATTCAGAAACTGTTTTTACTGCTATAAAGTCAATGTTATTATTCCCCTGGTTTGAATAGTGTGATCAGTGCTCGCTTCATGCTGGAAGACGCAGCATTATAAACTGAAGTGTTTCTGAAAAGGAACAAATGATTGGAATGTGTTATGGCTGTATTTTCTACGTATGGTAATAGTTATTCTTCTCGCGCGCGACAGGATCTCTCTCCTGCTCTCTGTGGGAGAAGTGGTAAAAATAGCAACTGTCATCGTTGGTTACTCTAAATGTCCACCCTATACCCAGCAGACAGTTTCAGAAGCTGCCAAAGACAAAGCTCTTTTTATCAGGAGACGGAGTGCATTTTGAATAAATATCAAATCTGCCATCGCTCACATTCATTATTTATTACTCTTAAAAGTAAAAGCCAAGTATCTTTAGCCAGTGTGCAGACCTTGTTAAAAAAAGCATCGTAGCACGGGTCATTCATTTGTATTATAACTTTAACTTACTCTTTACAATGGCCACGTTTACATGAAAGCTTGTTAATTACCCTTTAATTCAGAATAAAAGTTAAATCCTCTTTAAACTGACCTTTTAAACACTTAATTCCTGATGAAAATGGTAATTCCAAATTAAACTTAAATCTAAATTATGTGGCTGGTTTATTCAGATTTTAATTTCGAATTAAATAATTCTTTGATCTTGTAAACGCTTAACTCTGCTTTAAGTTATTTTTATTTTTATTTATTCAGTTCATTTCCGACATGGTTGCATTCACAGAAATTCATTTGACATTCAGAGCAAAATCACATCATTGTTTTTTTTGTTTGTTTTTTTTGTCCTTTTTTTGTCCTTTTTCATGCCGGACAGGGCGACGGAAAAAAGCATTATGCTTATCCAGATCCGTCCCCTAATTTGAACACAGATAATTTTACATCCAACCTCGTTTCTTCCCTTTTTTTTTTTTTTTGTCCTTTTTTATGTGATGTGTTCTCGTCTGCAGTCATTGTTCCTGTTGTTACTCCTCCTCACTGTCCTTTTTCTCCGTATCTCCTCGAGCTTTCTTTTCCAGTCGTTGTTTACGTTCCTCCAACTCTCCAAACGTAAAGTTCTTCTTCTTTCGGAGTACCTTCATATCCTCTGAAAGTCGCCTCTTAATTCCAGTCGTTCTGCACAAGATCGTAATGTTGTGATGACGTGCTCGTGACGACATAATCCAAGATGGCTCAAGCCAAGACTATTTATTTAATAAGAGCCTTAGAAGACATGGATATAATGGTCACGGCTACATGATGTTTTTTAATTCAGAATTGAATTAAATTATTCTGAATTAAAATGTTTTGACTAGAAATAGTAATTACAAACTGAGTTTCACATGGAAAACAGATTTATTCGGTTTTATTCAATTCTGCTTTTGGTCTGGGGGAGATAAAGCAGCAGAGAGGGGAGCCTTTGGCCAATCAAAGCCAGCGGTTAATACAGCTGCTCTACCTCCATCTACAGGACGCTGAGTGAAAAATGAACTTTATAATGATCTGCACATCATTAGTGAAAATCTGGTGCTTCATGCTCCGATGAAACCTGTAACGTTTGCCGAGGTCAGTGTGTAATAAGTCCGTGTGTCCGTGTGAATGTCCGCATGTTTCTGCATCCGTCCATCCACTCGTTTCATTTTCATACATATCGATTTCTTCTAAGGCTCTAGTCCGGGCGACCGTCTTGGATTATGTCATCACCAGCGCGTTATCGCCACAAGTCGTGCATGCGCAGAATGACCGGAATTAACTTAAAGCGAAATTAAGTCTTTACAAGATCGAGGAATTATTTAAGTCGGAATTAAAATCGGAATAAACCAGCCACCTAATTTGGATTTAAGTTTAATTTGGAATCATATTTGCCTTTGGAAGTGTTTACATGGTCATTTTAAAGAGAATTTAAATTTTATTCTGAATTAAAGGGGAATTAAAGTTCCCATGTAATCGTGGGCAATTAAAAGAGAGGATGGACGGAAGCATAAACATGCAGACATTCACATGGACTTATTACACACACACAGACATTGGCAAACGGAGCTTCACTAGTGACGCGCGGATCATCATGATATCTCCCTCCTCAGCTGACGAAAGTGAAACCGTATTTTGTTGTCGAGCTGCTGCTGCAAAACTACAATCAAAATAAAAGTGAAAACAGCTCTTATTATGTGGTCTTCTATGCTGTAGCTGAAAAGAAAAGGTTTGTTGTGTTTTTTTCCGATAGACATGAATACGCCACGTTCACCCCTTGTCCAATCAGAACCCTTCCCAAACCCCTAGACCTAAAGCAGAATCAAATGAAGCCGAATAAACCTGTTTTCCATGTAAACCTCAATTAGGAATTACTATTTCCATGTAAACACAAAGCAGAACACTTTAATTCCGAATATTTTAATTTGGAATAATTCATTCTAAATGAAAAAAAACATCATATAACTGGGCAATGTCAACCGAAGAACTGAATCCCCTGCTTTGAATTCATAGTAAACCCAAGACAAGACGATTATACGACTTCCCATTGTGTCTCAACACCGTCTTGGGAAATCTAACACTATTGGCTGCCTTATTTACCGTATTACAATAAAAACGTGTTGGCTTCCATCTGTTTTGCTGAGGACCAAAGCACTAAATGTTAGCACACATCTCTTTCCCCAGTGAGGATGTAAAGAGGAGTAATGGTTGCAGTAGGAGAAATTCAAGCCAACTGTGTTAAAGAAAAAATAAAAAAAGTAGAAACTCCCGTTCACCAAACATCTGGCCAAATAAACCCAGGAAATGTGTGAAGCTATTAAAAAACAAGCTAAAAACAATCACAGGCTGCAAGTATTGCATCACATTCTCTTGTTTTTTGATACCACAAACAAGTCAACTTGTATTTTCTTTCTCCTTTTGGTATAAGGCAGCCAGGCTACCACCACATTCAGTGCAATATTTACCTCAGACACATTCTCTCTCAGCCAGACATCCAACTTTATAGAAAGATTGCAAGTGGGAAAAAGAAAAAAAAAACTGGCTGTGAAAGCAAATATTCTGATTTGACTTGAATAGTCAAGGAAATGTTGGCATTGCAGTGACTTGACTCACCATGAGACGCATTAAAAGAAATGTTATCTTCTATTGAGGACCCACTCAGATAGTAACAGAGAGTTGAAGAAAAAGATATATGAATTGGAAGGTGCATTGCAAAGACTCAAACAGACCCAGGAGTGTGTCAAACTGGCATGTTTCCATAAAATGAAAAAAACATAAATAAGAAGAGAGGAAAACTGGCTTCAGTGTGATGTACAAATGCATTTTCTGGAAATTGCCTTTGAAAAGTCTTTAGCAGCACTTTAACAGAGTAACTTCAGACGAATAAATGAGGAGGAAATCAAATTCTGTGCAAGACGATCTCTTTATAGTGTTGTACATTAGGTTAACTTCTCTCCTTGGGAACAAGGTTAAAAACATCAAAAACTAAAGTTTTATAAACTGATTCAGAGGCTGTAAGTTCAGGTGTGTCAGATTCATTTTAGTTCAGGGGCCAAACACAGAGCAGTTTGATCTCAAGCAGGATGCAGATGATTTTAGGCAATTTCTACATGAATGTGCCCTAGTTTACACATTCATGTATGAATGATGTGTAACGGATGGAAGGCACCGACCATTTCAAGCAATAAGTGACAGATTTCAGTCTCTGCAGGATCGTTACTTGAATTTCACTGATTTTGTAAAACGTTTGTATTACCATCGTCCACCGCCAAAGAGGAAATATTTCCACCAGTGTTTATTTGTTTGATTGTCTGTGAGCAGGATTACATCAAAAGTAACATTTTTACCTTGTCTGCACATGCTGTCAAAGGTCAACACTACATAAAGTGCAATCTTTTTATGACAGCAATGCATGTTTTATTATTGCAATGAAATAAATAGGATTATTTTATTGCATAGTTGTGACCATCACCAGCCCTCCCTAAGGAAGGGTAAGAAAAACTTGATGAATGGGAAAGTTATAAAAAGAGACGACACTATTACACCTATCTGAGTAGGGAAAGGAACAGAGGAGAGGAAGTTAGGGTAGGACCACGGAAGGGGTGGGTAAGAATTTGGCCTGAGCGATAAAATGATAACGATATATATCGCAATAGAGATGTGATCAATATCAATAGAAAATATGTGCGATGGAATGTTCGATAAATTCACTGAACTCCGTTTGAAAAAATCCCCGATCCAGAATCACAAGGCATTCTGGGGGATGTAGACAGAGGATCGGTTGCACTTTTTGTTTCGTTAAGCATTTATTAATTGTCTATATTTGCACATTGACCAGTTTGTTTATTTAATTTAGGTTTTCTGTTTTTTTCATGGTTGCGTTGTCCTCATTTTTAAATTTAAATTTGGCCTTTTTTCTTCTGGTCCTTATTTTGAATAAGTTCAAAGGAATTCATCAATAATTATCGATATCAACTGATATGAAACATTTATATCGTGATACATTTTCTGGAAGTATCGCCCAGTCCGAGTAAGCATCAACTATTTTGATTGTGCTGAGAGCGCATGTGATGCGTAATGTAAAATATTCAACATTTTAACCAAAGCTAGATCTTACCCCATGGAAGATCCAATTCATCTTTGGAGGGAATCTGAATCAATATACTGATTCTGGATCAGTTTTGAAAAATCCCAAACTCTCATAATTGAAGAAATTTCAATAATTAATATTTCAGTTTTTAATTGACCAGTCCTTATGAAATTTGACTCAGTTATGTTGAGTTGGTTGCTCTAATACCACACAGAGTTTCATACAAGTCGGACATGAAATGTGCAAAGCAATGTGCAGTTTTTCAAAAGAAACAGGGGAGTTTATACATTTGGACCTACAGTACGGTTATTAATGTGGATATACATTTCGTCCAAGCCTTTGAAGTGATCCAGATAACTGAATATCTGAAAAGAGGAGATTTGGTGGTTGGTGAAGGTTTGAGCTTTCTGGGTGAAAAATATTGTAGTATAATTTGAGGAAAGTTGCAGAATTTAGGAACAATTGTGTTTTGTCAGAAATCTGTGATTACAAATCCCTGCCGTCATGTAATAAAAGGACGGAAAAACTGTGAGCCCGAGAAAATATTGAGGGGTTTTATTGATTTTGTGTATTTGGAGGGACTGAGATATAAACACCTAAATATCATTTACACCAGTTGTTCTCAGCACCCCTTTCGTCCGATTACAGTATTTTGTTCAGAATACTGTAAAAAAAAAAAACACCTATAAAACATAATGATGGAATGAATGAGTGATAACACACATTTTGAAGAATCTCATTTTGTGAACAAGTGGAATGAAACATGAATTAACTGGTGTGTGACCAACACTAACCTTTGTATTTTCAGTTCATGTTTTAATCAGGATCATTTCCATCATCATTATTATGACTATCATTTTTAACTGAAAGTAAACATTATGAAACCCCTTTTACTCTCAAGTACTTCCTGTAGTTCCATCACGTACCTCCATTTGAAAAACACTGATTTACACAATGATTCATTTTATTTTCTCCTGCGGAGCCAAATTGGATGCTCCAAAGGCCTGGATTTGGCCCCCGGGTCTTCAGTTTGACACATGCTGTAGATGAAACACACGTGTGACTATTAAAGACAGGTTTGATCTCATTTGTAAGCCAAACAATTCAACTTGGAAAATAATCTCCTCTATTTAATAAGGTATACCTATGGTACCCAGAATCCCTCAGTGTGTTCCAGATGTTGAGCTTTGAACGTTGATGTTTAGCGATAAAAGTGGGCTTGAGCTATGCACTGTTCTCATGCAAATCAAACAGCAGTGTGACTTTTTTGTTGAGCATGGTTTGCACAGTGAGCTGCTCTTTCTTTATCACTGCTACCAGCAGCAGCAGCACGACTGAAATGAAACGCAATGGAAATACGCCCGGCATTTAGAAGTTAGTAGATAAAGCAGGGAGGCCTTCAAACTGCAATGCTTTATCCTCTTCTGTTCAACCCCTGACTGATGCATGCAAATTACACCTGAGACGCAGGAAGAGTGAGGCTGCAAGCTGCAAATGTGCAAAGCTGGGAATGGAGATAGGCAAAGCCCCCTGCAGCAATGTTAATTGGCAGAAAAATATCGATATAAAAAGGTTTTAAAAAGGGGGTTTATGAGGGTCTGCCAGGGGAAAAGGCTACATATTTATGCCCACACTGACAGTGGAATGCTTGCGCAGCATTTCGGCCTCTCGTTGTGTCATTTTGCTTCCAGGCAGGAATGTGCTCCGTTGCTGACCCAGGGACAAAGAGCAATTGAGCGCTGCTTTATCTGATGAGTATTACAGGCTCCATCCTCACTAGGGCTTTTATGGACCCTCTCAGGAGACTCCTGTTGTTGCTGGAATCTTCATTGTGTACAGCACAGATTCCTGTTTGCATAGCATGTGCTCCCACGATAATGTCTATAAGCCAAAAAGTTTGAGCAAATGAGAGCTTCAGGCACAAATGAAAAGAGTCCAAGTAAACAAAGCCTAGATTTTGCTCATCCACAGAGAATGGAGAAGCATATTAATGAGAAAGAATGCTATTTATTTATTTTTACTGATAATCACATTGCACAAAATCACTGATCAACATAATATTACATTTGGGAATTTTTGGGCTGGTGATGATATTTATGAACTTCACTCATGGTTGGTGATAAAAATATTCTACAAGTGTCTCGAACCAACACTGTTAGACCCGCCCCTTCTATAAAAACTATCACCTGTGGACTCCTTAGTCTGTGGAGGGTAGGTTGGACTGAGAGAATTGTTTGTCACATTTTAGACAAAGTATTTCAATTTTGCTCTTGGCTGAGAATGGTGGCTTGTGATGTTTTGGTAGCTTCTGACATCACAAACCGGCACCATTAGCTCCGCCCCTTCTATAAAAACTGGCACCTGTAGACTCTGCTATTTGTGGTGAGTAGGTTTAATTGAGAGAATTGCAAACAGAGAGTTATAGTGAGTATTGAGTAGCTAGCTAGCATAGCATAGATTGTTCTTTGGAGATTTTACAGTAAAGACTGGGCGTGTCTTAACTGCTTCACAAGCCCTGCCCATAATCCAAGGATTTTACATTTTCAGCCTAAACGCACATCAGCCAAAATCTCATGGTTAAGTTTCTCTTTAACCTCTAAAGCCCCAGCCATTTTTCTCCGAAAATCCTATACCCATGACAAATTACGTTTTATAAGCTTCTCCATGACCTACATGGCTATTTTTTTATTCAGATTGAAGTCGGACCCTTATTGGTTACAGATGATGTGAAATTTTGAAAATATATGATACTGAGTGACAATAAAGCATGTTTTGAAAAGAGAAATCTGTAGTCCGCCCAAAAAAAAATATGAAGCCAATTCTCATTAGCGAAGGCTATAAAAGCAGAAATCATTTAACTAATGTATGAACATTGACTACAGCAAGTTTTGTGGTAATAATAATAATAATAATAATAATAATAATAATAATAATAATAATAATAATAATAATAATAATAATAATAATAAACATTAGGCCAAAGATACATGTTTTTATAAAAAAAAGTTCAGGCGGAATCCCACTTTTCCACAACTGTGCCTAAGTTGTTATTGTGCCTTTAGGTTTGTTTATTTTAGTATTTCTTACTGCTTCAAGGACATATCATTTGAAAACACATGGTCTTTCATGGTTTTGTAATGTTATTGTTTTACTATATAAGTGAATCAATTTCAAACTAACTCTGTTCCAGAATTTAGGGAAAGTAACTTCTGCGAGCTAAAATGATGTACTTCCATGTGGTTCCTGCAACAGGATTGATCTTTTATCCAGTTTATCCCCTGTGTCAACCTGCCAGCTAACTTAAAAGCCTCAGCTAGCTTAGAAGCCTCAGCTGGCTGTGAGTTAAGTCGTGAACTGTATTGTGCCCGTGTTTCTCTTTCCACCTGAACCTCTCTTGTTTAGTCAAACTCTCAAACACATGGTGAAACAAACACATTGAGGGAATAAAACAGAGATGAAACAAGGATTCAGAGGGGTTGGATGGTAACTACTCACACTAAGTTATTATGGGTAGTGTGAGCACTGAATGTTTTTGTGGAGTAAACTGAGCCAGGAAAGACTCGAGCTACTGGCACATCACATGGAAAAAAGTTGAACAGTCATCAAGGATTAGACACCAGCTTTAGTCAATCAGCAAAGAAATGTGGAGGTGTTGTGAAAAACTGGAGCCAACCTCGGCTTTCTGACTGTTTAAACCATCAGAGCCAAAGTAGCATTGGTTTTCCAACAAGGGGATAATCAATACTTTAGTGTTCAAGGCAATGAACCACCTGCTCATTTCACTGCTGGTGCATTCAACAGTGAAATAATTTAGCTTTTTAAAATAAAGGCAGGAAAAAAATGCAACTAGACGACAGGAACCGTCCAAGTGAAAACAAAAAGTAACATTTTATTAGATTTCATGTTGTAACTCTTTATTGGAGTTTAAAATAAAAAAAGTGGTTTCTGTTTTTGTTTTTTTCTTCATGAGCTGTTGGTTAAATTGACAAAAGAAAAACGAGAGTCAATCTAATCACCAAATAACTTACAAAAGACAATTAAAGGTCCCAGACCATGTTATTTTTCACCCATATAAGAACTCCAAAAACATAGTATTTGAGGTTTATTTTCCCAAACTCGTCTGTTTTTTAGAGTTTTAGCCTCTGAAAAGTCACTTTCTGAGCAACTCTACACAAACAGGCTGATATGCTTCCTACTTATGCATATTCATGAGTGGGCGTGTCTATAGACGGGACACTGACTTCCTCCTCCCCGCACGGTGACGTAGGGCCAGAGGACGGCCCACCCTCCTCCCACCCACTCCGTAGCTGAGCTCATGCTGCTTTACAAATACGAGACAGAGCGAGGGGGCGGGGCGTTCGCCGGTACATACATAGTCTGTAGAAAATACATACATAGCACTGCGTGAAGTACGCTGACATGCTCACCTTAGTGGGCGTGTCTGTTTACATGTCAATCATGGCAGAGAGCTTCCTGGAGGCGCGGCTTCTCCAGCTCAGTGCTGCGTCAAATTCGTCATCAAAGTGGGAACGCGTCATCAAATTGGAGCGAGGTGTTTGTGCTCACCCTGCAGTAAGAAAGGAGCAAATCACCCTCTAACTAATGATTGAGGGAATCAATGAAAAAAACACTTTGAGCATGTTTATGAAGCCATAATAGCACTTTATGATGTTTAAAGCACAGAAAAGTTAATTTAGCTTAACATGGGCCCTTTCAGTTGAAGATAAAACAGCGCTTGCTAATAGAAATGATATCAGCGATAATGATCATCTACTAGTGCTCAAATATGGAGCACATGTACTGTACTGAATTTTGATTTACTAGTGCACAAGTGCAAGTACGCGTTACAAGTCAAGCAAATAAGTGTCACAGGAAAAACCAGTATAGCTTTTACTGGTAACATATTTTAAGTCTATTAGTACTTCTTGCAACACAAAATCATGTAGTAGTTTGCTTTACTAGTAACTAAGGTATATTTGCACACTAAAAACCTTTACTGTACTAGTAAAAATGTCTTTGTTTAACAGTATTAATAGTTTACTCAAAATCTGATTGGTTGTAATATTTTCAAAAGTGAAAATTGCTTTTTTACACATTTACTTTCCAACAAGTAAAAAAAAATAATATTTATTGTGAGTGTGTGTCAATAACTTTAGTAAATTAGCATCCGAATGTGCTGCATAATGTCAATTCCTCTGATTTTGGTAATATTGTAAAGACCATTTGTGTAAATAATAAAAGTGTTATCAGATTAAACAAATATTGCTTATAAAAAGGGTTTAATGACTAATTAACACCTGATAATATTGTACAATCTCATCATCAGGAGATTTGCAGCCATCTTTACATAAAGGATTAAGAGTTGAATTAGTGTAATGCCATTTATGATTAGACGTATATTACATTTGTCTTTTAGCATTAACATTTAGTGCATGGATAATATGGTTATGACATTAACTGCAGGCCTGACAAATCTTTGTGTTGATGTCAATCAAGGTCAACGTGAAGGATTAATCTGCTTTCAAAGCAGTGGAAATGTCAAGCGTGTTTACGTGATTTCATACAGCAAGAATAAACTCTACAGTCAAATACAGGACTACCTTTGAATTCAGCCACAGTTTCTCCCTCTGCTGTGAAATATCAATATATGAATCTACAAGCCCTACAGTACCATACGGTAACTGTGTGGGTGTTCTGGTCTCAGCAGCATTGAAGGTTATAACTCTAAAAGAAGTGTTGGGATCTTTGGAATGATGAATCTGTGAGGTTAACAATAAGTCACAATAGAGAAGCTCAAAGAGAAGAAAACAAGAAAAACTGTAAATAGAAAAGGAGAAGACCAACTATGTAAATGTTTTTAGTAGTAGACCAGTCATTTCTAGAAATATTAGGATATTTATAATATGTAAGGAAATAAAATATTTGATAACATTGTAGCAGTCTTTTGTTGATTACATTTTTTCCGAGTTTTTACACTGTGCTCCCTAATGGCGCGTTCACACCAAACACGTCGAAAGCATCAAAAGCGTCAGGTGTACTTTCACAATATATGGTGGACGCGCTTTTAGGGAATGCTTTTGACGTGTGTCCGACGCTGGAGATGGGATTGTTGAACTTTTGGGGCATATCGGGCCTGGTAGGGGATGCGAGCGCCGATGCAGGTCGTCGGGTCGTCAAACTCGGCATGGTAGCGACGGAAGTAGCGCAGAAAGCGAATCTCTTCCGAGCGCAGCTCTGGTGAATCCAGAAACGGCGCCGAGGCACAAATAAAGCCAAGCCACTCTCTGGATAATGTATAGCCGATGAACGGGGGTCGGAGGGGGCGTGTTCAGCAAGGAACTCCAAACTGTATTCTCCATTCAAACACTTCTCTATAACCCTCTGACATCACAGTGCACACGCTGAGTCACACCAAAATACATCTGACCAGAAACACCGCCTCCTCAACACATTAATGTTCCCACCACTTCACAGTCACTGGGTGAATTATGAACGTTAACTGATCACCAAAATATCATCCATTGTATGAACACCACCAGCAACAGAGAAGCCCCTCCCCCAAACGCGCGTCCTGAGCATCTCCGACACTGGTGACATGCGTCTGTATTTAATGAGCACAAGCGTCCAACTATAGCGCGATTTTGATGCCCAAAACGTGTTTGGTGTGAACGTACCATTATAGGGAGCTCAGTTTAGACCTGCCTTTTTCCCCACTTTTCATCTAAACACGGGTCGCAGCCCTTGTGGCGACCCGCAGTTCTCCCGCCCGGTCCCCCCATGTTATACATGATTATCTTTTCATTAAACTGTGCTAATTGCCCCACGAGGAATAATAAAGTTCTTCTGATTCTAAAAATGTTCCATAAATTTTTGTTAACTACATTTTTTTAAAGTGACAATAACTAAAATAAGACTAAAAAAACAAAAAAACAATGAACAAATCGTATTTATATTTCAATTAACCAATAAAAATGAAACAACAATTTTGTCACATGGAACTTAATACTACATTAGAAATGAGTGTGTAGATTGTATGGAATTTTCAATAACTAACAGGGTAAAAAAAAGCATTTTAAAGAAATACTGTGCTCTAAATATATATCTTAATTATAAATTAATGCAACAGCATTGTATAATTATGATAATTAATTAGCAATAAATATGTAGATATATATAAAAAAATATATTTTACTGTAAATTATGTTCAATGCAATATTGAACAGTTTTTCTCTTAATTTAAGAGCAGATTAAGTTCTATAATACTGTATGTTCATTTTAGGAATGTGGCTTTAAGGCCATTTTGGGTTTATGTTACCCTTAGAACACGTTTTGTTGTATTTGTTTTATTTTAACAAAACCTTTCTGATAATATGTGAAAAACAAACAAATAAAAATACTGGAATTTAATGTTTTTTTTTTAGATTTGTTAGATTTCTTTATCAGCTTTACTGAATGTACTCCTGGTTATCAATCTATCAATCATAGATGTTGGGTTAACTCTCAGAATCAACCAGAGGAAAGAATATGTTTTTATCCTGCGATACTTTAAAAAAGTCAATAATGTGTGTAACATCCATGTCATCATAAATGACATGAAATAGTACATATGGGCTGTGTTGGAAATGGAATATTCCGTACTACACAATACAAACCCAGTGAGTATATACTGTCTACTACAGAATATACTATGATTAGGATGATGACCATTCCCAGTAAGTATACTTCCAAGTTTCCCAAGATGCATTTGGAACCAACAACGACAAAAACCTGAATCACACGAAGGCTGAATATCTCTGTTGATTTTACACCTTTGAAAGTTCTGGAGACATTTTATGTGAGAAAATGACCAAGTGGAATATCAACATGTGCTCATTTGATCCATAAAAGTCACGTAAACAGCATTGTGCTACTTACAAAACGGTTTAAAAACGAATGTAGGACAAGAAGAGATGCTTTTATTTTGAAACGGGGATGTTTGATTTTTAGCTTGAAGCTGGTCCCAGGACCATTTTACATTCCGCTCGCAATGCATCATGGGACGGTTTAGTATGATTAGTGTGCTCACTGTGCACACTTAAAAATGTCCCAATATCGGTATACATCCGGGTATTTCTCGCATACTCAGTTTTTTCATACTAACTAATGTGAATGCACTACATACTCATTTTGACATCAGACTTAGTATGAGTAATACGTTAGTATGAGTAGTACACTAGTATGAGTAGTACGCTAGTATGAGTAGTACACTAGTATGAGTAGTACGCTAGTATGAGTAGTACACTAGTATGAGTAGTACATTAGTATGAGTAGTACATTAGTATGAGTAGTACATTAGTATGAGTAGTACGCTAGTATGAGTAGTACATTAGTATGAGTAGTACGTTAGTATGAGATGTACGCTAGTATGAGTAGTACATTAGTATGAGTAGTACGCTAGTATGAGTAGTACATTAGTATGAGTAGTACGTTAGTATGAGATGTACGCTAGTATGAGTAGTACGCCAGTATGAGTAGTACGTTAGCATGAGTAGTACACTAGTATGAGTAGTACACTAGTATGAGTAGTACACTAGTATGAGTAGTACGCTAGTATGAGATGTACGCTAGTATGAGTAGTACACTAGTATGAGTAGTACACTAGTATGAGTAGTACGCTAGTATGAGATGTACGCTAGTATGAGTAGTACGCTAGTATGAGTAGTACGCTAGTATGAGTAGTACACTAGTATGAGTAGTACGTTAGCATGAGTAGTACACTAGTATGAGTAGTACACTAGTATGAGTAGTACACTAGTATGAGATGTACGCTAGTATGAGTAGTACGCTAGTATGAGTAGTACACTAGTATGAGTAGTACACTAGTATGAGTAGTACGCTAGTATGAGTAGTACACTAGTATGAGTAGTACACTAGTATGAGTAGTACGCTAGTATGAGATGTACGCTAGTATGAGTAGTACGCTAGTATGAGTAGTACACTAGTATGAGTAGTACGCTAGTATGAGTAGTACGCTAGTATGAGTAGTACGCTAGTATGAGTAGTACACTAGTATAAGATGTACGCTAGTATGAGTAGTACGCTAGTATGAGTAGTACACTAGTATGAGTAGTACGCTAGTATGAGTAGTACACTAGTATAAGATGTACACTAGTATGAGTAGTACGCTAGTATGAGTAGTACACTAGTATGAGTAGTACGCTAGTATGAGTAGTACGCTAGTATGAGTAGTACACTAGTATAAGATGTACGCTAGTATGAGTAGTACGCTAGTATGAGTAGTACACTAGTATGAGTAGTACGCTAGTATGAGTAGTACACTAGTATAAGATGTACACTAGTATGAGTAGTACGCTAGTATGAGTAGTACACTAGTATGAGTAGTACGCTAGTATGAGTAGTACGCTAGTATGAGTAGTACGCTAGTATGAGTAGTACACTAGTATAAGATGTACGCTAGTATGAGTAGTACGCTAGTATGAGTAGTACACTAGTATGAGTAGTACACTAGTATGAGTAGTACACTAGTACGACATTTAGAACAAAGCTAAGCAGTGAATACAGATCAAGTTTGGTGGACTTTTTAACTAACTTGTACAATAAAAATATAAGCACCCTCCTTAGACGGATGATGGTTATTTTTCTTGTGATGTTTTTGTAAGAAAAAAAAAAGACACAAAAACACACAATTTGTACATCTTTGAAGAACAGTCAGAACCATCTTAGTGTTTTATTTCATCAAAGACTAGCAGAGAGGCGTACCAACACAAACCACAGGCGATAAAAAAGGTTACGCAGCATTCACACTCACCAGCGTTGTTATCTATCACTAGCTCTACTATGTTTCTTTTTCCAATGCTCGGGTTTTCCTCTGGCTGACACACAGTGAAAAGTCTTTTTTCTTTTATTTTACGTACCTCTTAATTAAGACCAGAAGTTATTTTTAACCCACATGCCATTGGTGACAATTTAGAAGATAAGCCATCACACTATTACACCAGACGGACCAATGAGTGAGATGTACTCTGGTAAGTAAAAAAAATATATGAATGTGAAGATGTATCAAGAAAATCAATACCCTTCCCAGTGATATGGTGTTAAAAATTTCATTTTGCGAAACTGTGAAATTCTCAGAGTTTGGACGCACCACTTGCAGGGAAACCGCTGGAGGAGCAGAAGCTCAAAATGACGAATGAATCTGTCAATGTTTGATCTGTACAATGTTTTCTAGGCTAACATTTTATTTACTGTATTTTCTTGACAGTTCAAATATGATTTTGATTGCCCGATGGCTGATGGTGTATTATTTTCAGCTGTGAAACCATCTGAAAAACTGAATTTTTTTTTTTTTTTTTGCAAAAACTTAAAAAAAAACTATGCTTCAAAAACACTCAAATTCAATCCAGCCCGCAGGAGAAAATAAGTAAGATCCAATGTGTAAATGACCAAATAACTCAGTTTCAGGTATCTCCGTCCTTCCAAAATCATGATTTTCATTAAACTTCATAACATTTGCAGTGGCTATTTTACTCTGTGCTTATGTCACACAATCATTTTTCATCACATCTCATCACAATTATCAAAAAAAAAAAAACTCTCCATTTTTCTAAAATCCTGCAATTCCTTAGTCGCACAAAATTGTCCTAAATGACACAAAAATTGGTCTCAAAATGATAGAATTCCTTGGATGTTGTAGGTGCTTTACCTACTGTATGTATCAGTTATATATGGAAGTGCAAACTAGGGTATGAAAATGTTGAAACTCCTATTTTTCTGTACCGGTATTTGGTCCCTGAACTAAAACACAGAAAAGTGAAATTATTGCACCAAGATCAAAAGAATAGTTCACTTTGATGATGCACATCATACATTAGACTTTACTTTTAATAGATACTGGTGAAAATAAAATAAAACAAGGATATGTGCCATTTACTGAATGGAGGACGTATTGCTCTTGAACTGGGGCCGAAATTCACCTGTGATAATCTGTAATAAATATTTTTAAGTTTGGTTCTTTAAAAATTAGTTCAGCAACTGCTTTATTAGGTAGAAAAATGTTAAAGTACCCAGCAAAAAAAATAAAAAATAAAAATCTACATTAAGATTTTGAGAAAAAGACAATAAAAATAAAGATATTATTGTGACGGTAGTAACAACAACAATAAGAGGGTGGTAGATTCACATTACCAGGGTTGAGAGAAGCGATCTTAAGGTTTACATTGATAATCCCGAGCTTTTACATCCAAACAGATGGGATTCAGTTCAAAGAATGGAGAGCTGATTTAATAAAGGCTGCTTTTCAAAGGCACGCAGTCCATGCGCGCTCAAGTCTTTCGTATGATTAAAAAAAAAACAAAAAAAGAAAGAGGCAACGATGATGAGGTTAAACTGAGACATGAAGATGGACCAATGTTGAAAACGATGAGCCCTCCTGTGTGTGAGGATCTAAACACATGCTGAACATTCAAAGGATCCTGCCTTTTCTGTTGTTGGTTCCACAGGTTCTATTATGGAATGTCAAGCTTTGTGTCAGTGGCAGCGGCTTCTCAGCATACATTCAAATGAAAGAGTACCTGTAGTGGAAATGTGTATAACAAATAATGTGTTTAATGTGATACCAATAAACAAAATACAGTATGTGCACCTTTTCATATATTTAAAAAAAAAAAAAAAAACATTAAAAGGACTTTTAAGAACAATTTATTTACCTTGGGGCATAAACTATGGAGAGCCGCCATTTTGGACAGGATATGACGCACTTCCGTTGATTCCTGTTAGCTGTTGCTAGGCAACAGTGTTCCATTGGTAAGTGTTGTTACAACAACAAGAGAAAAAGTATGCAGGAACATTTCTTTGCGTCACTAATAACAACACTAAGTCAGTGATGTTGGCTCCATAATATCGGTACGGGACACACACAAAACGTTTCCGTTCGGACGAAATTTGGTGATATGCGAGGATCGCTTCAAGCCCCGCTGCTATGAGAGGGATCTGTGAGCTAAGCTAATGGGCTAACCTAATAGGCTAAGCTAATGGGGACAAAGCCAAAGTTACGTCTGAAATTAGATGCGTCGCGACAGAATTCCTTCACAATGCAGCTGATAAACGTACTTGTTCAGAGCACTACTACGTCTCTGCTTACAGGCGACACTATGGCACATGGCACTAACCGCATCCCCACCACATTGTTCCCTTGTGGCTAAATGAGGAACTCTGTAAGGAGAACTCACCTATTCTTTGAACGCCATCAGGTGCTGAGGTAGTGGTGCATCATCTCATCAATGAACGGATATCCTTTCACTCAGTTTCTAGACAGATTTTTGCATTTCCAACACCTAACTACTCACCCATGGCTCATTTCAGCTCTGTCCATCAGGTAGTCGGTGAGAAAGGTGATATTTTATCATCTTTTTTATCTACAACCTGGATTGTGCACTTTATCACTGAAGAAGCTACTGAAAAATGACACTTCCCACAATGTAAACAGACCTGTTACGCCTCTACCACCCATAATGCACCATTTTTTTAAAGTGACAGGCCGGGCTGATCAATAAAGTCCTATTCTGTCCAAAATGGTGGCTCTTCTTTTTATACCTCATGCACTTTTTATTCCGACAGACGTCCACTGTACCTTATGTTGTATGAGTGTCTGTTTGACTTGAATCTTTGAAATGTACTTGAACGTTGTTGGGAGGGGCATGTGCAATTGTGTTGTACTTTGTGCAATGACAATACAAGGATTCTATTCTATTCTCCAAAGTTTATGCCCCAAAGTATAAAATCCTTCTAAAAAGTCCTTTTAATGTGTTTTTTTTTATAGAAAAGAGCTCATATTTTGTTTGTTGGTAACACATTAAACACATTTTTTTGTCATATACATCTCCACTACAGGTACTCTTTAAGCATTTGATTCGAGGCTGAGCCGTGTAGCCATGATGGTTCTGGTGTCACACTGTGAGGGGCAGTTGCCACACCATCAGAACGTTCTCTAAGCTCTCTCCACTTGTCCTCGTAGCCGCTGCTGCTGATGCTCCTTTCAGTCTGCGAAAGCCCTTCCCTCCAGAGATAACCGCCGTAGAGATCACTCTGTCCCTGCGGCCCCCTTCCCTCTCGCAAGGACGCCCTCGAACCCACACATCTGGGTCATCGCTGAACTCGTAGATGGATCCGTCCTCCACGCTGTGTTCCAACGACTCCAGGGAGGAGACGGACACCTCGTCTCCCAGTGCCGTTAGCGGGCGTCCAGGTAGCCCCGAGGTGGAGCGTAGCTTGTACTGCAGCATCACGCAGCGACCTTTGCTCCGCCCCTCCCCCTGGTAGGGCTGCTGCTGCTGTTGGAGGGAGTCCTGGGAGGAAGTGTCGCTGCGGTCTTCGCCCCCGTTGGAAGAGTCGGGGCTGTCGACCAGAGAGTCTCTCTTTAGAAGGTCAGGAGAGAGGGAGCTGGTAGAGGACACCAGGAAGTCCACAGGCCCACAGTGAGCGTTGAAGGAGGTCATTCCCTTTCCTGGAGCAGGAAGAGGAAACACTTAATACCACAGATTAGGGCTAGCCGATATGGACCAAAACACTTTTGGCTTTTTCTCCTATAAGGCAGTGGTTCTCAATCTTTTCAGACCAGGGACCCCCACTGTAGCTGAAGGTGGTTGAACACAGACATAAACATTGAAGAACAGTCATGTGGAGACAGGGTCATCTATCAGGGGGAATAAAGGGGAAAGATTTATGGGACCCATCCATAAAGTCAGCAACATGATGGTCCATTGTTCTATGAATCTGTGATAACCACATTTATTTATTTGAATAATATCCACTGTTATTCAGGAAGTTTGTTATTATTTGGGCCATAAAATAGTCATCTTAAATCCTTGTTTTGATCCAAAATAAAATGGGCTAAAAGTAACCAAAAAGTGGGTTTATAAGTGCTGAAAATGTCTCGAAATGGGAGTAACGTAGCAGAAATGCATTAAAAGGAGAAAAAATATGGCAAGAAAAAGTGATGAAAATAGGTTAAAATATGAAAAGTTCAGTGTAGTTGAAAAAAAAAGTAAAAATAAGCAAGAATTTGTTCAGAAAATGTTCTTTGTTTCCTGAAGGCATCTGGCGACCCCCTTCCAGTCACTCACAACCCCAAATGGGGTCCTGACCCCAAGGTTGAGAACCCCTGCTATAAGGAACATCACGTGTGAGTGAGTTCTGTAGTGTGATCCAGTGTAGGTCTGAGTTATGACACACTGAGAAATCCATCTGTGTTTTTCATGCTTTTCTGAAAAGCAGTAAAAGCAGTGACTCCAAAAACAAGTATTTTGATACAAAATAAGCTATAAAAAATACATTTATTGATATAGACGATGCCAAAATAGAAAACTCAATATATCTTGAATATCAATATATCACCCAGCCCTACCACATATCAGCGCTGAGAGTTATATCACAAAGAATGAATTAGAAAACATTAAAACTGCATTTCAAATATGGATGTTTGTCATTAATGGTAAACTGTTGCTACTTATTCAAATTCTGTGGATACATTGGTATTATTACAAGTTATTGATGTCTGTGCATTTACATATTTTTCCATATTTTTCAATAAACTGGCTCACTGTGGGATAGGGAATGTAGAAAAAAGAGAGAGAACAACAACAGCCTCTTTATTCCCTCTCAGATATGTGCAGCGTTTGAACAGTAACAACAGTAACATTAAGCGTGATCCTAATAACACAGTGCTGACATTAATTACATCCTGCTCCTTTGACCTTTCAGAACGCTGTTTAATCCCACTCAGACTTCCTTGTGATGCTTACCCGTTATCTTGGGGATGCCCTCCAGTTTAGGCACTGGAAGAGTAATAATTAAGCCCTGGGCCGTGCCCACCCACAGCAGCCCCTGGCAGATCAGAAGACTTGTGACTCGAATACTGGTTTGACCTACAAGGAAAAAAACAGAAAATAGAGGTTTACACAGCCTGTGGGTACAGAGTAGCATAGCTGTAAACAACAACAAGTTTTAAAATCAATAACTGACAAGTTGATGTGATGAAAGGAACTTTAAGTGATTGTTACATCGAGATGAAGTTAGAACGTTTTGTTACTTTTTTTATTGCTTCATTATGATCCCATACTATAGGTTTGAGCTCCGTTCGTGTGTCTGTCCGTCCGTCCGAGTTAAAGGGGACAGCTTTTCTCAGAAACTGTTTAAGATGGGATAACCAAATTAGGTGTGTGGCTTCAGGGTATCAATACCTTGATGGAGTTCGAAAATGAGAAGCTCGCAAATATTGTTTCCGGAGTTATTGCCCTTGTTCCATTTTTTTTTACTCTGGGTGACTTTATGTGTTTTGACCTACCACTGTTGCCGTAGTAGTCGGAAGTCGCCATCTTGAAAGCCCATGGCGTACTGGTCTCTACTAACTAAGTTCTTGTAATTTTGGCTTGAAAAAACATATGCTTGTGAGTATGTTTAAGTGTACTGTTTGATAACATTCCTAATACTGCGTTTGGGAAAGTTAAGCATAAACGGTGTGTTACATAAATCATTGCCGATCACAGTAAATGTTAGCATGAGCATATACATGGGTTTTCTCATAGATGTTAGCATGAAGCTAGCAGACTTTTTGTATCGTGGTATTTTTGTCCACCCGCCACAAAGTGTGGAAGGGTGGTATAGGTTTGAGCTCCGTCCATCCATCCGTCCGTCTGTCCGAGTTAAAGAGGACAGTTTTTCTCAGAAAGCCTTTAAGATAGGATAATCAATATCAATACCTTGATGGAGTTCAAAAATGAGAAGCTAGCAATTATTTTTTCTGGAGTTATTGCCCTTGTTCTGTTTTTTTTTGTGGGGGATGTTGATGACTGTCTTCTTGTTTTGTCCTAAAGCCAGTCGTTTGAGAGTTTTTGTTGTCTTTTTGTGTAGTTTTTTGCCATTTGAGCGTTTTAGTTTGTCATTTTGGGCCTAAACTACAAAGCTAGATTTTCTTTAACATTCTTTAACTTCCAGGATTTAGTCAGTGTGTGCTGTCGTACGAAGCTCGCTAACGTCTTACGGAGCTAAATCACAACGCTAACTTAGGCTGAACGACTAACCTGGTCGGGACCAGGTTTTGTTCTGGCTAGGATCTTTGCGAGTACTAAAGTCCCGCCTCCTGACCAATCATTTCTCTGAGAACACGACCTGTCCGATAAAAGGAGAATCATTGTGAATACGTCTCTGTGTGGATCTAATGCGACTCTGACAGGAGAGAGAATATTTAGCCATCGATGCAATCCTTACATTTACCGATGACATCCTATAGGAAATATAGACATTTTTATCTGATGGATTGATAAAGTAAAATAAGTTAAAGCCTGCGTGCATCAGGCACTTTCAGACCGATAAATAATTAATTAATTCATGTATTCTGGGGTGATGCAAAGAACCTCAGTCCTGTAAGATAATATAAAACATAAATATATTCCACATTATGATGTAGGTTCATCTGCATGAATGCAGCATCAGAGCCACAGACAAGTTAAAAGAGAAAGTGAAAGTGATCAGTGTCTGTTTATTCTTCGTTTATAATCTCACTAATTTAAGCATTAACTCATCAATTCCTGCATTAATTACTTTCTGCTTTTATTGATTTTAATTCTTCATATTTTAAACAATTATTTCTCAATTGTGACGTAAGTTGCTCTCCTGTTTCTCCCTGATTGTGATTGGTCTGACGCTGTAATCTCCTCCTCTGTCACTAGAGCGCGCACGTTGGCTGGAATCAACTCGCTTAACTTAGCGAGTTGTAATGAAGTCTGACAGACGATGTTTGGTGCAACTTGTGTAACTTTGTTTCCATTTGTGTGTTTCTGTTTTCATTTTGTTACCGTTTGTGTGTTTTTGTCGTCATTTTGTGTAATTTCCTTGCAATTTGTGTGTTTTTGTCGTCATTTTGTGTAATTTTCTTGCAATTTGTGTGTTTTTGTCGTCCTTTTGTGGGATTTTCTTGCCGTTTGTGTTTCTCTTGTCATTTTTTTGTAATTCTGATGTAACCCTGCTAACTGACAAATAAATAAATAACACAATGGTGCAAACATAAGAAGCTATTTCTGAAGCTTTTCCAACCACGGACACTGAACAAAGAGGAAAGAACTGAAAACATACAAACAACTTGTTAAGCAGCAAATGAACCAAAACGCATCAATAGTAAGAACTGAAAGTATTTTCTTGTTGGATTATTAATCTGTTAATCATGCCAACCTTTACTCATCTCACTGTAATTAATGATGCATCTGACACCATGACTCCTGTTGACTATTTATTCTCTGCACATTGCTTTTCATGGCATTATCTTCATTTGCATGCTGTTAGTATTCATGCTCATGCTTTTCTTCCACATAACAAAGGAGGTAAAAAAAAAAAAAAAAACCTTGTTTGTTTTGGATGGAGTTTTGCTTTCCCTGCTACGGTCCCTCAGCTTTTGGCTCCCACTGAGGCCCAGTTATCTTTTTACCACAATATCCATGCAAAACATAATTGAATTACACTAAAACTCATCAACATGAATGCTCAGTTACTCACTCACATGTGTAAATGTATTTATTTACATGTTTGTTCTGTGCCACACGCAGATAAAATGATCTGCTTGAGTGGCCCAATGGTGTCTTTAATTCATTCATTTTGCAGTGTTGAGATGAATCATCACAGGGTTGAACAGGAGGTGACGAGAAGCAGCTCAAAGCCAGATAAACACCGCACAGGAAGCATCAAACACCAGTGTTTTTCAACCTTGGGGGCATGACCCCATGTGAGGTCGCCCGGAATTCAAGTGGGGTGCCTGAAATGTCTAGTAATTGATTAAAGAACTGATCTAGTTTGAAGAAATACAGTATAAATATGATATAATTAAGTCGTTAATGAAATAATAATGAAAAGTTAAATCATATTTTTGTGATACAAAAAAATCCTTTTCAAATTAAAACACCACACACGATCTCAAACCACTGTATTCAAATATAAGTCTAGTAAAAAAAAAATACAGAAGAAAAATGTAATAAATATATAGTTAATTGAAAAATAATGAAAATTGAAATTATATTTTTGTAATTAAAAAAAAATATATTATTCCTTTTCAAATTAAAACACCACGCACAATCTCAAACTGTATTAAAACATAAATCTAGTTAAAAAAATATAGTATAAAAAATTAATAATTAAAAACAATAAAAATGAAAATAATATCTTTGTAATTTTTTAAAACTATTATTCTTTTTCAAAATAAAACACCACGCACAATCTACGAACAACAGTATTCAAATACAAGTCTAGTTAAAAAAACACAGTATAACATTTTTTAATTATTAAATAGTTAATTCAATAATTAAATAATGATAAAAATGTTAATTATATTTTTGTATTTATTTTTTTCAAATTAAAACACCACAAACAATCTCAAACAACTCCATTCTATACTTTCACTTCCTCAAATAAATAAATCTAACATCAAACATGAACAAAAACTGAAGTCTTTGGGGGTCGCCAGAAATGTGTGGTATCAAAATGGGGTCACGACCCAAAAAAGGTTGGAAACCACTGTCTTACACAGACACAGAGGAAATTTGTCTTTTGCAAAAACAACATGTTTTAAGATTTCCAAAAGTGAAGTTGTTAAATCTGAGTGTAGAAACACTTCATAATTGCATTAGGATGTAACGTTAATCCCTGACGTGTCCACTATTAGGAATCCTTCTGAGGACCTGATGTATCCTTCCTCCTCCTGCGTTTGCTTCATATATATATAAATAAAAATGGACACCACGGGTGGAATTCCTTAAAAATGCCTCTTCAGTCACACTCTTTCAGCTTCTCTGTCTGTAGGCAACTAATGAATAACTGAATTCACAATGAGCAACTGTCTTTGCTCTGGGTGAACATCAAACACACAGCTCATTAAGCTCTAATGGTAACCACTGTTTACTCAAAAGAACAACAGATGCCATTATTTATTTAAAATGTACTGTATGTACGGTAGTCACAATAGAAGATAAATCTGAGTCACGCACGTGATTATCGTGGAATTTCTTCAATTAGTGATGTCACGTTTTTGGAATTTATTGAGACTTAATGTGTAATAATACGTGACAGTATGATGAGGTTATAATTGACCTTACCGTGAACAGATAGAACACTATGTTGTGATTTCCAGGCAAGAGTTTTCATGTAATTAGCAAAGAAAATGTTGAAATATCTGAAACAGTCTCGATAAAGTTATTAGAAAAGTTAGATTTAAAACAAAAATGGTAACTTTTATCATAGCAGGGGCAACAAAATGTGATTGTCTGATCCGAGGGGAACACTATTAAAATAATTATTAATAAGAAAACAATCTGAGCATTAATTTTGTTGTAATTTGTATGATGTTTTAGTCATTTTGTGTAATTTTGTGGTTATTTTGTGTAATTCTGTGCATTTTTCTTGTCAATTTGCATAATTTTGCTGATGTTTCTGTGATTTTGTTGTCATTTTGTGTAATTTTGTTGCTGTTTGGGGGTTTTTGTCATTTTGTGTAATTTTGTTGCCGTTTGTGTTTTTGTGTAATTTTGTTATTATTTTGTTGCCGTTTGTGTGTTTTTGTGTAATTTTGTTATTATTTTGTGTAATTTTGTTGCTATTTGTGTGTTTTTCCCGTCATTTTGTTGCCGTTTGTGTGTTTTTCTCGTCATTTTGTTGCCGTTTGTGTGTTCATGTTGTAATTTTGTGTAATTTTGTTGCTGTTTCTCACTAAGAGAGTGTTTATAGTGGAGATGAAAACAAACTTTCCAGCTGCAATTTTACCTTTTACATCTCTTTTCTTTAGCAAATGATCTTCGAATTATTGATCTGTGAGGCCAACACTATGTCTTCATCTGATGAGAATGGATGTCTACTCTAAACCAGTACGTGTCTGGAAAAATAAATGATTTCACTGAGGATTGTTTTTCAAAATGTTTCTCTTCGCCCTAAAAACTTCACTATTTAAAGCATGAGCAGAGGGACATGACACATCAGCATTTTCCAGCCTGAGAAACATCTCTGTTGTTTACTGAAAATGGAACTTACAGTTGAGAATGAATTACAATAATAAGGATTAGGGGGTATATCACTAGTGCAGTATAAGTCAAGGAGAAACCTACGAAATCAACGAGCCACTCACAGAAGGAGACACTCTATATTTCCTGCACATTAATGAAAGTTGTAAAGCCAGGGGAGCTTCTTCACTCTTGTGAGCTTAAGGAAACGCAACCTGAGTCAAAGATCCTCTTCTTAGTGCACACCCCAAAGACATGAGCTGAACAGCTCTTTTCCTTCTCACCTCTCAGCCTCCCCCGAGCCCAGCCCTGAAGCTCCCACTGCCCTCCAACCTGCTGCATATTTCAGTGTGGAGCTACAGGCATCATGTGACCACGACCTCTGGGTCACTGCTCTTCTTCATACAGCACGGCTAAGGAAGTTAGCTTCACTTTGTCTCTTAAAGGTATAGAGGAGAAACGCCCTGTCCACTTTTTAAAAAAATGCACATGTGCAACACTCTACCTGCTGCCAAGAGGGAAAGCCTATTAAACGAGTGTGAGAGAGCGTGCACGAGCCCAGTGTTCCTTGTGCACAGCTCTGTTTACAAGTTGGTGTCGGCATCGCTCATACAAGCTTACTTACCCGGTGAGAACGGCAAGCTTCAATAAATGGCTGAAACCGTAGCTCACAAGACACATGAACTCTTGTGTTCACACCAAACTCGACTGTAGCGACTGCAGTCGCTTCAATCGCCCGTGATGAGTCGCTTCAACATAGTCCCGCTTTTTGGTCACTCCATCGTGTGCGTGCGTGCGTGCGTGCGACAGGGGAGATAGAGGGTTGATCACGTCTTCTCCGGCCGTATCATAGACAGCGCCGCTTTTACGTTTTAAATGATCAACTTACGGAGTTACTAAAGGATGAGTTCACGCAGAATGGAGGCTTATTCATGAAGTTAACCGCTTGACTTTTCCCCCGCATGCACACAGACAGACAATCACTCACACTCCCATTCACTCCTACTGGGCAATCAAGAGGCATTAGCCTAGCATTTGCATTAACCTAGCAATAGCATTGACCTAGCATTAGCATCAATCTAGCATTAGACTGACGTTTACATTAACCTAGCACTAACATTAACCTAGCATTAGCATTAACATTCACCTAGCATTAGCCCAGTATTAGCATTAACATTACCCTAGCATCAGCATTGGCCTAGCATTAGCATTAACATTAGCCTAGCATTAGCATTAACCTAGCAGCAGCAGTGGCCGAGCATTAACATTAGCCTAGCATTAGCTAAAAATTAGCTTAGCATTAACCTTGTGTTTGCTTAGCATTAACCGGGCATTACCTTAGCACTAGCATTAGCTTACCTAGGAGGTAACGGTGTACCTGGAGAAATCCCATGCAAGCACTGGGAGAACATGCAAACTCCACAGAGAAAGGTGGATTTAAAAGACTGTTGTTTAAACAAGGATTAAATACAAGTTCCAGATTCCAGTTAAAAAAATGAATAAATTAATACTAAAAATAAAAAATATACAAATATAATACAGATATATATGAGTAAAGTGAGCCATTTACCAACTACACTGTAAAATTAAGAGTATGTTGGGTTAAAGTGAGTCGTTGTAGAGTTTGAGTTCTAAATACAGTCAGTGTACTGTACTTGCATTATGTGTTTAAAAAGCTAACGGTTCAATTCCAGCAGCTCACAGACATTTGGAGCAAAGTGACAGAAGCCTAAAGTGCAGCTGTTAGCATCATTATAGTGTTTTAGATATGCTTCAGTAGAAGCTAATGCGTTTACCGCCACTCTCAACCTTAAAACAGGTAAACAAACCTCGGTGCTGGCTGATAAATATTTCAGCTATCATCAACCTATAAGGATGATGTGTGGCGTCTTAAAGAGACAGTAGCAGTAGCAGTGGGAAGGAAAACAAAGGTGAGGAGATTTCAAAGCAGAGCCGATGAGAGGAAACGGAGAGTGGAGGAGAAACCTGAGATGAAATTAAATCAAAACATTACGTCTAACAGGAGATAGAGGAGGGTGGGGGGAGGAGGAAGCGATACCAGAGAACTGTGGATGTTCAAAGAAAGGTAGAAGCACTTCCACTAAAACACTACAGATAGAAATCTGAGAGGCTCCCATTTTATAGCTGCCTGGTGACATTACTTGTCGTTTTATTAATCCCTATCTTCTCCCCCATGGCTCTATTAAAGGTTTGCACACAGCAGCAATTGATACTGATTCAGGTCAGTCCCTGGAGTGGGAGAGCCAAGCAGTGACCTGGACAAGACATGAATACCGTACTGGACCATAAAGAAAACAAAACCTTTGGTGCTTTTTAATTTCTTTCAAAAATAAAAGATGAATTTACTGAGTTTACAACATGGTTCCTACAGCTCAAAGCAGATTACATTTATGACATTTTAAGATCTTTTTAATGCAACTTTAAGAGCAACGTCACAATAAACTCAAACAGAGAATGAACATAAATTACATGGAACTTATAACATGACTTTTTGCACTTTGAACCTCACTGAAGTAATAATTCACCTTTATGAAGCGGTTCTCGACTACTGTTGCTGAGAATCACTGAAAAACACAGTTTGATTTGAGTTTCAACATCAAAACGAAGCAGCTGTGAAACTTTCCTGTCAGTTTGGAACGATTCCTAATGTACATTGTGAACAAAAGTCGAGCCAAATAGAGACGCTTGAATTATCAGCTGTTAGCTAGTCGCTAGCTAGCATGTAGCGTGCATTTCCCCCGAGAGCTACGCTAATGTTTTTTTGTCGGTTTGTGTTTTTTTCTTCTAATTTTTTTAGATTTTGTTGTTGATATGTGTGCTAATGTCATGTTGTGTGCTTTGGTTGTTATTTATCTAACTTTTTTTGTGTCTTTTTGTTAACGCTGTGTATATTTTTGCTGTTTTACGTTGAGGTTTGTGTGCTAATTGTTGCCCGAGGTGGTTTACACCAGGAGTTTTGGCTCCCAACTGGTCTCTTTCTGGGACCCACATTTTCTGAACGGTCATTAAATTGTAACCCACTTCTTGTTAGAATTCAAACAACCAAATGTAGTTTAAATCTATAATCTTTTTTAAAACATAAATCTATATTCTTTCCTGTGCAACATGCATTTCACAGCATGCCTGTCAAAAGAAAAGTTTCTTTCAAAATAAAAGACAAGTCCAACACAAGATACGTTAAGTATTTATTTATTTTTTATATATTTTTGACCAGTTACCTGCAATCCACCCACTACAGGTCCGTGACCCACTTTTGGGTCCCGACCCACCAGTTGAGAATCGCTGGTTTACACCACTGTTCATTAGAAGTGACCTCTGTGTTTACAGGTCAAGGTTGAGTAGCGGTGTGAGATCGGTGTGTGTGTGTGTGTGTGTGTGTGTGTGTGTACCTGTGTTCATTAAGGTAGAAGGCGTAGAGATGTTGATTTCCTGAAGAAGCTCCAATGTTTCAGTATGAAAGAGACGAACTGAGGATCCCTCGGAGAACGCGATCCACACGCCTCCACCGGCACACGCCATGTGGGCCACACCCACCATCGGGTCCGGATGGACCTCAAATTTCTGTCAAGAAAATAAAAACATTTTAATTCAAGCCTGGACGTCATCAAGTAGCAAAACTTTTCAATCATTACCATAAAAGTGTTTTTTTTTTTATCAATTGTGCACAATTTATCAAATAATTCCAGTTACAGAACAGTTATTTCTGAATGTTGTTGTTATCTTTATCCTAAAAATACAAACCAAGCTGCACACTTAGTGAACATCTGCGTTATTTAGTTAAGACAGGAGGAAAACTCCAGATGTTTGCAAAGAGGTGAAGAGACAGGAACATGTCTCGATCACACGGGAAACTAATTTTCATGATGGCTTCTGAAACTTTCATCATAACGGGGTCCCACAAAAATGTGATTGTTTGATCCAAGGGCCACAATATCAGGATTCATGTCAGCATGGAGAATAATGACCAATCTGAATTTGAATTTAAATCTGAACATTAATACAGAAACGAACAAAGTTTTGTGTGTGTTTTTGTTGCTGTTTTGTGTTTCTATTGTCACTTTTTATGTTTTAGGTATTTTAGTTGTTGTTTTGTGTATTTCTGTTGTCAATTTGAGTGTTTTTATTATTTTGTGTGCTTTTGATGTTATTTTGTGTGTTTATGTTGCCATTTTGAGTATTCCTGTTGTTGTTTTGTATCATTTTCACTCATTTTGTGTGCTTTTGTTGTTGTTTTGTGTGTTTATGTTGCCATTTTGAGTATTCCTGTTGTTGTTTTGTATAATTTTCTCTCATTTTCTGTGATTTAGTTGTTATTAATCTAATTTTTTTGTCTTTTTTGTTATTATGGTGGATATTTTTTGCTGTTTTCTGTGTTTTTGTTGTCATTTTGTATCTTTTTCTCTCATTTTGTGTGTTTTTGTTTTCATTTGTGTATTTTTGTTGTCAGTTTGTGTGTTTTTGGTGTTGTCTTGTGTATGTTTTGGAGTCAAATTGTGTCTTTTTGCCACTGTTTTGTGTATTTTTCAAATGTTTTTTTTTTTTGCACTTACTATGGCCTCCAGCTGCCCATGATTGAAATGTATGGAAAAGTAAAGCACAGGTTTGGAGCATATCTGTGAGAAAAACTCTGCAGCTCCCTGAAATGCTGCACCTTCAGATTAAAGAACAGCTTCTAACAGCAATAGATGAAGTGCACTACACTTCAATAACTCCTTTTCTCCACCATTAACACTCACAGGGACAAATGTTACTCAGAGCTTGCACCACAAGTGTATAACAAAAGAGACAAATGGTACTTTAATGCACCCTCTGTGCAATACTTTTCTCCTATTACTTCATTACTTACTTGTCTCCTCAACACTTATACACCATTAACTCGAATATTTATTTATCGTATAGAAATTATGACCAACTTTAGTTCTATTGATGCATTGGCCTGTTCCAGAATCAGAATCAGAATCAGAATCAACTTTATTGGCCAGGGGTGAATGAATACACACGAGGAATTTCTTTTGGTGACCTGTGCTCTCTCAGGTAGTGTAACATTAAATAATAACAATCAACTAGAATAAGGAAAAATAAATAAAATAAGGAAAAATGAATAAAATAAAGAAAAATAAATAAAATAAAGAAAAATAAATAAAATAAAGAAGTACAAACATAAATATAAGATTAGTTAGACTAAATATGTGCAAACTAAATAAAAATAACAAGATAATAATAATAGTAATAGTAATAATAATAATAATAGTAATAATAATAATAATAATAATAATAATAATAATAATAATAATAATAATAATAATGAAATAAAATAAAAATACAATAATAATAATAATAATAAGATAATAGTGCAGTAGTGCATTGATGACTAGTCTCCACAAATCAACAAATTAGGTTCTGTACAGTACTGTTTCACATACTGTTGTGTGATCAATTATTTTAATTTTGATGCATTATTGTTGTATTTATACGATACGATTCACGATTCGCATGTCACGGTACAATATATCCCCATACTGAATTCTGACTCTGAACTCAATGACGAATTTCACCTTTACAAGTACAAAATGGTATGAAATACATCATATTTCATTCAAAAAAAAAATGTAAAACTTGCATGAACAAGCAAATGGTAAATAACTGTAATTCAAGTAGAAATATAAAAAAACAAGTGGTATGTTCATCAAACTGTCAAATTAGTTTGACTTTTGCTTCTACAACAGATTCTGATTCTGTGACAGTAAGTACTTAAATTTATTTATTTATTTTTAAGTAATCACATGCATCTATAAAAGTGTTTAATAAAAATAAAGTGCAATCAACTTCCAATCTAAAATGCATTGAAGAGTGACGTAGTTTAACAAGGTCTGACGGTGCGTTCACTGACACCCAGTGACTGGACGTTTACGTGTTATGCATATGTTAATGCAATTAAACATTTTTTGGACATTTTTTGGGATCGATACGATAATCGTGCTGTTAAGTATCGGAATATGTCACCAAATCAATTTTTTCTCACACCCTTTAGTTTCCACCAATGTTCATTTGTTTAATTGTCTTTTAACAGGATTTGGTCAAACGTAGCATTTTACATCAAAACCAAAGATAGATCTTATCCCATGAATGATTCTGCTCAGTTTTGGAGAGGATCTAGATCAAAATACTGATTCTGGATTAGTTTAGATTCATATCTCTGTTTTTAATTGTTCAATCATATTTAATTTTGACTCAGTTATGTCAGGTTGGTTGCTCAAATACCACACAGTTTAACTTTTGCTTCTACAACAGATTCTGATTCTGTTAAGTTCTTAAATTCTTTTATGGGCATTTACGTGCTACGCATATGTTAGCGCAAAAAAAAACATGATTGAAAAAATGACTAGGACATTTTTTGGATCGATATGATAATCGTGCAATGAAATATCGAGTTATATCGCCAAACACATTTTTTCTCACACCCTTACATTCAATGCTATTCCATTCACAGAAACTGAGGCCATTCTGCACAGCTGCTTTCACGCCACTGGCTCTTGTTCTTCTTGTTATTATTACTAATAATAATAATTAATAATACAATAAAACAGTCTGAGGCATCTCTCCTTTACTGTGTGTAAATATCTCTTCTTGCCCGAGCCTGTAAATATGTATATATCTGTATCCTTTATTCTTTTCATATTATTTTTTCTATTTATATTTCTCTTTCTATATATTTGGGTTTTCTTTCTGCTGTCTTTTTTATTGCACTTTATCTGATTTGAGCTGTCATGACTGTACATTTCTCCACTGTGGGATCAATAAAGATACTGTACTCTACTTAAAATGATCATTAGTACTGTTGTACTTATATCTGCTTGTTACAAATGGTCAGTGTCTAACACCGTTTGTTGTAAAGTATGACTGTCTCTTCTAATTCTACAGTTTTGCAGATTCTGCACCATGTTTATGCATCCGTCCCTTGGGTTCTATCATTTAAAGAGTACAATGAAGGAAGAGTTCCAGGCGCAGAGTCTTAATAAGTAGCTTGAAATAAATGCAATGAGCCTTATCATAGAGGCACATGCAGCCCCTGCAGTCTGAGGCGTGACAGGGTTTGGTTTGGGCATCGCCGTGGAACTCGTATCACTGTCAGCACATGAGTTGCAAGAAGCCGGGCAATTAGTCAGAGCGAATGTAAGCACGACAATGCGCCCCCCACCCCGGAGTACCCTGGCAGACGGGGATTACCACCTGTGCTTGTGCTCTTGCCAGCGGGGCCTCTTTTGTTTGAAATTAAGGAAAAGCAAAGAAGCCTTTGATGTTTGTGGAGTTTTTAATTGACTTCTCATCAGTGAGTGTCTTGTATGGGAATGACACGCAACAAATCTCTTGTTTTTCAGTGCAAACATCAAATAATTTGATATTTACAACAACATTTTATATTCATCTAATATATAACTTTTCAAATTAACCATAACCAACTTGTTATGACTATACGTGATGTTCAAAGAAAAAAAAGCTGTAGAGACTCTAAGCTCATTGGTGTTAATGTTAGTCAGCAACAGGAAGCATTTATTAGCATTTATCACATTAGCTAAGAAAACATTTTCATTTAAAAATCATTCACACTTTAAGAAGTGTAAAAAATGTGTATCCATGTTAATAACCATAAAGTAAGTCCAAATGTAATGTTTTTCTTTTTTTTTTTTGATGAAATGCGGAATCCAGATCCGATCCGGATGGAACACTGTGGGATAATTCAGAAACCAACCCAATATAAATTTTGCTGATGAAGAGATCAGGATGTACCGATTTCATAAACTAATCTAGAATCAGAAATATTGATCTGGTTCGTTTCTATAATTTAATGCAATCTTCCACTATTTTTTGGCTTGACGTGACCGTCCCCAGCATCGTCTTTACGCCACAAACTGTTTTCTGCTTCTTCGTCCACCATTGCTTTTAGCGCTTGTCTGTTTTGTCGAACAATTGCTTATACATACAGTACGTAGTTAACAATTATTAAAATGTGTTTCAAATCAACTTTACCTGTCAGTTCTGTTGAATAAATTAAAAAAATAAAAAATAAAATAAAAAAATAAATTCATTAAGGGCTATACTGACATAAAAAAGGCTCAGACACCAATATTTTCATGGATAAAAAATCCTAACAAATTAACCAAGATATGAAAAACAAATGAGATTAAACAGTTTTAGTGTATTTTACAGCTGATTTAATGGCTCAAAACGTTATCATAGGAGATGCTAACAGAAAGCTAACACAAGAGAAAGGTTAAGTTTTATTGGGTTATTTATTAAAATCTCAGTAATTGTGAACAATTGAATTTTAGAAATTGAGAAGGAAATTATAATTGATTTCAGGAGGAACATAATAGTTGTAATTTTAATTGTAATTGGAAAAAAGGCAGGTTGACGTAATCGTAATTGAAGATGTAACTATAATTGACCCCAACCCTGCCTGATATTGACAAAGTATCTTTAAAGTGTGTTGTGCTTGGTCAAATACAGGATACGTACAAGTCTCAAACCAACAGGCTTGTATTAGCCTCTGAATCCAGCATTGCTTACAGAGATGAGGTGTTCAGTGAAGCCTGACAGCAGTAATGTCCTCTTCTTCCCAGTGACACATAAAAAAAAGCCAAATCCCTCTCGTAGTCCTCTACCAGCAGTTGGAAATAACAAACCGAGTTAAAGCCACAACCACTACAGCCAGTTTCAACAGCTCGTTAGTCCTTTATTAGAGCGGGCGACACGGTGTCTGTGTCCTTCACCGGGTGCTAAGTCTACATCGCCACTCTTGAGGGCGAAGGAGTCAAACAGACGTGTGAGTGATAGGTGAAAGTAGGGAGAGGATAGAATAGTAATGGGAAGAGGAAGAAACAAGTTCTGCCAGTCAGGTTTGATCAAAGCATGATGCTCGTGCGTGTCCCACAAGGTTTATGTCTCTCTGGTTACATCAAGACGACTCAAGACTACTTCAAAGTGTTGAAATGAGTCCAGAGGGATTATAATACAGAGATGGCCTTCATACGTATCCAAAGACATGGTATAAGATGCTGAACAAAATGACAGTGAAAGACAATTCTGCTTTCATTGTCTGCGAGGGCATCGTAAGGGTTTAAACTATGACCTCACAACAAGTAGTTACTGGGTCAGACTGGAGTCTATGGTCCAATGGGTAACCCGACCTCACGCCCAACGAGATCTGGAATAGACACCAGCGGGGTCATGAATTAATCAATAAATGTCTTCTACTGGGGCGTTTTTAAGTCTGTGCTCACTGATGTGCACCCATTCCGTCTGCTGACTGTAAACGATGGACTGTTGATTACATCAGCACCAACTTTACATCAGCTGAAGAAAAATGACAGTGGCCATTCTCGTCAAGTCAAAAGCAAACGACCTGTGACAGATTGACGAAGACTAGGGTTGCAAAGGGGCGGGAAATTATTATGGATAATTACCATGGCAACTTAAGGTTGTCTGTCTGCCTGTCATTGCCTGTCATTGCCCGATCTTTTAGAACTTGGAAGCTAAGCAGGTCTGGGCCTGGTTAGTAGGTGGATGGAGACCACTGAGAATCCAGGAGCCACAGTGGAGGACAGTCACTCCAGTGGTATCTGTCAATGTGTCCTTGGGCAAGGCACTTCACCCACACTGCCTAGTACGAACAAAGTGTGTGAGTGAGTGTTGGTGGTGGTCGGAGGGGCCGATGGTGCACTATGGCAGCCTCACTTCCGTTAGTCTGCCCCAGGGCAGCTGTGGCTACAATAGTAGCTTACCACCACTAAGTGTGGAGTGAAAGAATAATCCCTTAATTCTGTAAAGCACTTTGTGTGTCTATGATAAAGTGATATATAAAATCCAATACCTTATCATTATTATTATTATTATTATTGAGGGAATATTCAGAAACTTTTCATGGGAATTCATTATTGGGATTAACCACAAATTGGGAGTAAATTTTAATAACTGTATCATATCCAAATATAAAAATTAGCATCCATTCAAAATAATACTAATAAAAAAACATTTCAACTAGGGTTGCAAAATTGAGGACATTTTGAAAATTTTAGAAAGTTTAAGAAAACTGGAAATTTATAAAAATGGTAAAATTGATAAAACTGGGAAAATTTGGGAAAATTTCCATTCAAATTAAATAGAATTTTTTCAATAATTAAAGGTTGGTTCTTAACAGGCATGTTAAATATAGTTGGGAAAAATTTATTTTAGCATCATCTAAAATATCAGCATCAAAATGTTTTAATCTTCCCAAATTTCGATGAATTCTAGTAATTAATAATTCCTATAGTTCATATTTTTGAATATTACCAAAATTCCCAAGCTAAAAATCAACAACCCATGATACTTTTAATTAGATAAAATAATATTGTAGGCCTCATAGATCAATAAATGTCACATCACTTGCTTTAAGTTTTGCACATTGCATTATGGGATGTGGAATGGCAGCGATAAGTCCATATACAGTAAGTGTTTTCACTTCCTTCTGATATCACAGGGAATACTGGGAATAAACTAAAACAAAAATGGTGTTAAGGATTACAGTCCTCCTTGTATGGCAAAGAAACAAGAACTTACGATAAAAATGAAGTAAAAACACTTTGATGTACCTTTTTACGGGACTCCATGAATAAAAATGTCAAACTAATAAATTATCATTTATTTAATTTCAATAACAAAACATGCATTGTTGTCGTGAAAATATTGCACTTCATGTACTGTTGACCTTCGACAGCATGTGCAGACAAGGCAAAAAAAACTAACTTTTTCCTTTGTTTTTGGAGTAAATGATGTTTGATTTATTGATCTATGAGGCACACACTAACATTTTATCTAATCAAAATTATTATTGTGGTTAGCAGGTTTATATGGAAGAGGATTAGGGCCACTCAAAAAAAAACCAAGGTCCAACATTTATTTTAATTATTGATAATGTTCTGAGAAAAAAGTCAGAATTCTGAGATTCAAGTCAGAATTTTCAGAAAAAATTCAACATTCTGAGAAAAACTTTAATCTCACTTTTTTCTCAGAACATTAATAATAATAATAATAATAATAATATCCTCTTCTTTAGGTTCTAGATCCCGTGGAAATGAACTGAAAACGTTCTGTCTCTCTGCAAGTCTAACTATAATTAACCTCATTTTGTCAATACATCCTCAGAGCTTTTCTTTAACTATTCTTTAATAGGAGACGGTATTAAATGAGTGTTCTCAGTCATCCAGGTCATGCAGGTAAAGGTAAAATCAAAGCTTTCATTCAATTGCCTTCAGTAAGTTTACCCACATCCAAAGCTGAGGTGCTTTCTGCTTAAACACTTCTTTTTAAAAACTACTTTTTAATTTAATTACGAGAGCAGCAATTCCTCTAAAAGAGATTGCTCAATTAAAATGTTTTATGTAACCAGTCAAAAAACAATAACTGAAAAACATTGTAGCACTTCACAAACACCATCTGTGAGTTACATGTGAATTATAACTCAAGCAGACATTAACTGCACCGTCAAGTACAATAGGATGATGAATCTGAGATTTTCTTATGATGATGGTTTCTAAACTGTTTCTTAATAAATTCCTTCGCCTTTCAGTCATTGGTTTTCTACAAACTGCCAAGGTTTAGTCAGCAATATGGGTTACTGTATGTTTGTTCCGCTGTGGGAGGGAGCGTATATTAGTAAAAAAGGGCCGTTATTTTCCATTCAAATGTGCAAGTGTTGTCATGATTACTTAGAGTTGTGAAGCAGGCAATTTTCTTCACCAAAGGAGATTAAATTAAAAAAAAAAAATCATATTTCATACCAAAATAAAGTAGCACCAGCAAGATTTTGGGAGAAATGAATGTGGTGAATGTGGACGAGGGAAAAACAACAGAACAAAATAAGACTTTGTGACCCTTCTGACACAGCAAAGAGCAAAGCTTATCTCTTCCTACAGAGAGAAGGAAGTAATGCTGCTTGTTCAGATCCCGGATATGCACCGCAGCCCCTGTGAAGTCATCCCTCTTGAGTATGTATTAGTGAGAGAGACAAGGTTAGCAGAGAACTAACCAGAGCTGACCTGCTAAGCTCTGTGGGAGATACAGTGAACCTGAACCATGCTTCTGCTGCGCGGCCATTCAGCTGATTAAGCTCCAGCCTCTGGGGGACTGGCCTGCAGAAAGCATGTGATGTAATGAGAGGAGACATCCCTGGCTCAGCTCACACCTGATTATGTGCATCCCGAGGTGCACGGCGGAGCAGGAACTCATTGATTGTTCACATTTGGGACATGCTTCTTTTAACTTTTTTGGGATCTTTTGTGAAAAACCACTTCCTTTGTGTACAAAAAAGCAATTGGGGTCATTGTATGTCATTTCAACAAATTGAAAGAAAGAAGAAAATAGTTTTATCCCAAAAAATAGTCATCTGTTTTTTTCAGATTTGAAGAGCGTGTCACCCAAGAACTAATGCATATACGTACGTGGCTAATCATTAGTGATGGGAACAGTCTATGTTCATAGCTCAAAGCTGATCACATTACAGGAAGCTGAGACATATGCTAAGTTGTTTACTGAAGACCCAAACATGTTCCAGACCCAAAACCCCAACAAACTTTTTTCCAAATTTGAGGAGCTGGCATGTCCACCAGATAGGATGTACAGCAGATATATATATATATATTCTGATAGAGTAGGTGGAGCTGTATCACTCTACTAAATTTCATTTTAATATGAGATGTAGTTCCTGAGATATTGGAAGCTGAAAATCAAAGAAAAATAAGGCATCTGCTGATTGATTTGATGTGTCCTTGACTTCCGCATAATAAATAATAATTATTCAAAAAGAAGACAAAAATAAATTGCTAGAATTATTTCGGGGAGGTCTAGGACCACATCAGAGCGATCAGCAGAGACCTCTGAAGAAGACTGGCAGTTAGTTGACAGTTAAACATGTCAGGAGATCAAAGTAAATTCCCTGAAAAGCAGTTGTCTGAATAAATGAAACCTTAACATAAAAGAACTTGCTAGAATCGGCTTCTAAAAAGCTGTATAAATAGTCTTTAATCAGAGATTTTATCTATTGTTTGCCGTGTACCAGCAACACAGACACAGTCAGTCACCAGGAAATAACATAGACTGTAACACTGAAAATCAAAACTTAAGTGTCCTGGGTCCTGTGCATAATCTACACTAAAATGAATGTACATACAACAAAAATCTGAAAAATATGTGCTACGCTTTGCATTGACCATCAACGGTCAATGCAAAGGAGCTGATGAATGGATTCTGCATGAAAACGGGATTCTATGGTTATTCGTGGCAGAAGTGACAAGACAAAGGAATTTCAGAATGAGAAAGAGATGCGTGAGTGATGAAGGCCAGAAAAAAGATGATTCAATAGGTGGTCACAGTAATGGCATAAATAAATGAAAACAAAGTTAAATACAGCAGTTATCACTGCTGTAAAAGGTGTGAAATGTGTTTCTGCTACAGAACAAAACTGAGCCCACACTGCGTCACACCTTCACAGCTGAAACTAAGTTACTAAGTTATAAGTCCGCAACAAAGCGGGCACGAGCGCGGGCACAGCTTACCACCTCACCATCAGCACCGTCATTTTCCCACGTCTCCAAAGTGTCTGTGCGCCAGGTTCAGAGTTAGCGCACCAGCGTGCACATTCTAACGCTATGTTTATTTTGATAAATCACAACCTTTGCTTGGGAATTGCTGGGCGCTACTTTCAAGCCCCGTTTTTTGCCCAAGCAAGCTTTAAAATTGAAGCCCCAGGCTTTTTATGAGCTGAAACAGCCACAGACTGCATGAGAACAGGAAAGTGCTGCTAGAAATCACATGGAATAAATAGCAGCTGAAATAAATCCTAAACCGAAACCTGGTCCAGGTCCTTCAGTATTTCTGTACCTGAGTGTTGAGACTGGCACCTTCTATAACCGTGACGGAGTTCCCACAGCTCGCCCAGACGGAATCATCTAGCACCAGCAGCGTCCGGACAGGTTCTGAACCCAGGTTAACACAACGACTCAGGGCAGGGTCCCAAAGATCATCTGAAGAAGACAATAATACAAAAAATAGAGACACTAATGCACAAGCAGCAGATTTTTCTTTTTGATGCCACAAAGTTAACCATTGATGCCTACTTGTCTCTTCCTGGTCTCTTTGTGGCTGAAGAGTGTGAGAATGTTTTCCTTTTGACATTTAATCACATGGCACACATTGCAGTCATAGCAGTTGCACATTAAAAAAGTGAATTACAGAGGCTTTTCCTTTTCAATGAGTTAATGAGGCCACGTTGGAGAAGGGAGTGCACCCAGCCATTTAATTAACATTTTGGTTGAACTTATTTATTTATTTCTTTTTTTTTGCCTTTCGTAGCAGAATAGCTTTACATTTGACTCCTGACTTTATTCCAGTTTAATTATTTGGCACGTTGTAAAGGTCACTTTCGCACCTTTTTTTTTTAATTCTCTTTTGTAAATACCCCTCGGGCACGTTGCCACTTTGCGACTGTTCCAGGAACATTCAGTGTGGCCCAAAACCAAGCTTGTAAAATTCATTCACTAGATGTTTATTATTAATGTGCACATCTCATAAAGGAAAGTTGTCTAATATTGTTAACAGACAATCAAAAAGTTAAGTGTGCAGGTTTTAAAACAGTTACTAATTTGTTTTTAGACAATAGCTTGTGATTCGTAAGCAAAAAAAAAAAAAAGGTTTAACAGAGAAGCAGAATCCAAAATCATTCTTCGGTATTCCCTAGAGTTTTTGCCTTTGTTTTCTTTTTTCTTTTTTAATACAAAGCACGAAGAGTAAAATTTAATTGGCACACAGCAGCTCGGTATAATTAATCATTCTTTCTGCTTGGGTGGAAATTAGAGGCAGGTGGGCCTGCTGACATCCTGTGGCCAGGTAAAGTGTACACCCTGACACAGCTATTGTTCATAAAGTGGCTCCAAACACTACTGGGTAACATAAAAGGACCTGATGAAACAGGATGTGTCATCTGACAGTAGGATGTGGAAAAAAAACTTCCTGAAACTTCCTTTGATTCAAACATAGAACATGTGTAATGTAGTAATAATAAACTGTTACTGTATGGAAAGCCATCAGTAGCTGTGTTTCCATTACAGTTTCTTGCAAAATAAAAGTGATATTTCGAAAATGTCGACGACGTATAATTGCGCTTTGAACGTGTTTAGGAGCCTCCTAACTCTTGTTAAATCTCATCCCTCGAGACTTCGCTGTAGGAAGATGTACACTAAAAACATCCTTATCACACTCTGCATTCCTTTGTTGTTTTCTGTCTAACATGACAATAATATTTTTCTCATGCATAATGCTAAGAAATGTCTCGGTCTCCTCTTCTGTCCACACGTATCGCACCATGTTTTCTCAGAGCAAAACGGTCATGTGACCATGTACGTCACTTCATATGAGATGTAATTGCGGAAAAACTGTTTTCATTGCACTTTTGCAATACATTTCAATATCGAAACGTCTAACAGCATAGAAACTTTTTAGCGATATTTGAGATTTTTTTTTCGATTCTGAGTTTCCAGGTCACCAGTTTTTATTGTGCTTTTATTGCAATTTAGATGTTGTGCCTTTCCAGATGTAATGGACACGCAGCTAGTGATATCAACCTTAGTACTGAAATTTGGATTACATGTACTCAATTTTGGTTTACTTGTGCATAAGTGCACTTTACTAGTGGAGTAAAAAATGCCACGAGTAGTACTAGTGAAACAAAACGTGTGTATAAGCCCTATATGTTCATAAGGGGGTGGGGAAAACAAATTCAGTCTTTTCATTGGCTTTTGAAAACATTCCAACTAATCAGGGAGCTGGATTTGGCTATAATCCCTCCTACCTCATTTGCATTACATCTTCTAATACTACTAGTGAATCTTTTGGCTTCACTAGTACTAATAACAGACTAAAAACAGTCAACTACTAATACTAGTGAGAGTTTGTGTGCTAATAGTACTAGTAATGATAATTTATTTTACTAGTAAAGGTTTTTGGTGAACTCGTGCGAGAGTAGACCGAAGTTAGCGAAGTGGTCACGTGAACATGACGTGTATTTGCGGAAAAACTGTTTTCATTGCACTTTTGCAATACATTTCAACAACAAATGTCTAAAAAAAACCTCTCTATGAAAGCATAGAAACTTTAAAACTAAATAATCTACTAGCAGACACTTACATGTTACTAGTAGTACTCGTAGACCTAAAATATGTTACTAGGAAAAGCTTTACTAGTACTAATAGTAACACATACTAGTCTACTAGTAAATTATTTTTGCTTTACTGGTAAGGTCTACTTGCCCACTGGTGGGCCAAAAAACAAAGTTTGATGTTTAATAGTACAACTATTACACTAAAAATGTCATTAGTAGTGGACACTTTTGTAGTCTACTAGTAAAGGCTAGTAAAGCCATAAGATTCCCTAAAGCAGTACAAATAGACCTAATTCTAATGAAGTAGGAGTAATTATAATGAAATGCAGCTCCCTGATTGGTTGTAATATTTTTTAAAAGCCAATGAAAAGCCTAAATTAGCATTTCCTCGCCCCTGTATTAGCATATAAGGCTCATATGCTTGTGTATAAGGCTTATAGTACTAGTGACACTTTTTGCATCACTAGTAAAATGTACATAATTGAGGACTAGTGTTGCTTACCTATTGTTGATATTACTTACATTATATTTAAGCTCATACAGCTTTCTATAGATACTATGTTTCTGTATTTAGCTTCCTGTTAAAAATTGACACACAGACTGCTTATCTAAAGGTCTGTAGTTCTATTTCTTCTCCGCAAACCCAAAGCAACAACTGACAGGCAGCCATTACTCCTGAACAACCTTACCACTGCTGTTTCGTCCATAAACCATCACGGTGCCGTTCCGCAGGCCTGCAAACAGGAAGCGTGATGAATGCCTCAGGCACAGCACGGGGCAGCCCTCTGGGTTGGTGAGGGTCAGCAGGCATTGCACTGCAGTGTCCACACTGCCATACACCAGAATACTGGAAAACACAAGTGAGTCCACATGATAAACCTGCGACCAGTCCCAAATTTATGACATTATTGACATTTGCTGTGCTCTGCTGTGCTGACGTGGTGACGTATCGATCATTTCCTGTTTACACTCTACCGCTGTTTGCAGCGCTCTACTACTGTGTTCTGCTAACTCTAATCAAACTTGTTGTCATTGATATTTTAGCCTTGAAAACACTTGTTTTAATTTTTTACCGTACAGTTAAACGTACGAAGGTTAAGTAAAAAGCAATCTCGCCTCTTATAGGCAGTACAATCTCCTTTAAACTTCCTTTTGTCCTTAGCTTAGCTTAGCTTAAATTTAGCACCTATGGCTTCTCTCTCCTCCCCTCCGCTCTCCTGCCCGGTGTGTCAGATGTTTAGTTACTCCTCGTCCTCCTTTAGGGACAATGGTAGTTGCATAAAGTGTAGCGTACTGTTAGATATGGAGGCGAGGATCAACAATCTGGAGAAGCGGTTCCGCACCCCTGATACCAAAACCGAAGCTAGCAAGCAGGACCTAGCCGGTGCGGACCGTGCTAGCTCTAGCTTAGCCTCCCCCCCGGCCAGCAATGAGTGGGTTACTGTCCGTGGTAAGCATAGTCGAAGGTCAAAAAGCCGCTCGGGACACCACCATGTTCACGTCTCAAACAGGTTCTCCCCCCTCTGTGAGGACAACACACTCACCGGGGAACAAACTCTGATAATTGGCGACTCCATAGTGAGAAACGTGAAGCTAGCGAAGTCAGCGGGCATTGTGAGGTGCATCCCAGGGGCCAGAGCGGGCGACATAGAATCAAATCTAAAGTTGCTGGCAAAGAGTAATCGTAAGTTTGATAGGATAGTCCTCCATGTCGGCACTAATGACTCCCGACGTCGTCAGTCGGAAGCAACCAAAGTGAACATTGAATCAGTTTGTGCTTATGCTAAAACAATGTCGGACTCCGTAATTTTCTCTGGTCCCTTACCAAATCTGACCAGTGATGACATGTATAGCCGCATGTCATCATTTAACCGCTGGCTATCGAGGTGGTGTCCAGAAAACGAGGTGGGCTTCATTGATAATTGGAGATCCTTCTGGGGAAAACCGAACCTGATAGGAAGAGATGGAATCCATCCTACTTTGGAGGGAGCATCTCTACTATCAGAAAACATGGCACAGTCACTGTTATGACATCTCATGAATGAGACCATGTTACAGAGGGGGAGTCCTCCACGCCCCTCTGCGCTTGCCTTAGGACAGTTTCCCTCCCATTGCTATCAGGATAGCTGTGTTCATCGCCATGACAACTGTTGTGATGGTGATGAATATTATTTTATGGAGACGGTGTCAGTCCCCCGACCCATATTTCACAATGATTTTAACATAAAATCAAATAAAAGAGCTATCAATTATAAAAATCTGAAAAAAATTAAAATCTCAAATCTAGAAACACCAAAACATAAAACCATTAGATGTGCTCTATTAAATATTAGATCACTGAGATCCAAATCTCTACTAGTAAATGACCTTATCTCAGAAAATAACCTTGATTTATTCTGTTTAACTGAAACATGGCTGTATCAAGATGAATATGTTAGTTTAAATGAAGCCACTCCTCCCAGTCATTTAAATACTCATATGCCACGAGACATAGGCCGTGGAGGTGGTGTAGCAGCTATTTATCATTCCTCTCTCCTAATCTATCCTAAACCAAAGGCCAGTTACACTTCCTTTGAAAGCCTGGTTCTAAATTTATCTCATATCGAATCAAAAACCTGCCAGCCAGTCTTATTTGCGATAATTTACCGTCCTCCAGGCCCTTATTCTGAATTTCTATCAGAATTCTCTGAGTTTATATCAAACTTAGTCCTCAGTTCTGATAAAATACTGATAGTAGGAGATTTTAATATCCATGTGGACAAAGATAGTGATAGCCTGAGCTCAGCCTTTATGTCCCTAATAGACTCAGTTGGCTTTTTTCAAACTATTAATGAAGCTACTCATCGTTTAAATCATACTCTTGATCTTGTTCTAACATATGGCCTTGATATTAATGAACTAAAAGTCTACCCTGAAAATCCTCTGCTATCAGATCACTTTTTAATATCTTTTAACATTATCCTAGAGGATCTCGCACTGTGCAATAAAATAGTTACAAGTAGAAATCTATCCAACAGTGCTGTGGCTAAATTTAAAGAGGCCATTCCTGCTGCCTTAAACTCAGTGCACCATCCAATAAATAACTATGATATTAATTATAACCCCTCTCAACTGGATCTGCTTGTCGATAGCTCTGCTAGTCTACTAAAATCCACCTTGGACTCAATTGCCCCATTGAGGGAAAAAACTATTAAACGTCAGAGGAAAGCTCCGTGGTTTAGCTCTGAAACTCACACACTCAAACAAACAACCCGTAAATTAGAGAGAATGTGGCGCTCCAATAAAACAGAGGAGTCACGAATACTTTGGCAAGAAAGCCATAGTAAATACATGACAGCCTTACGACATAGTCGATCTACATACTATTCCTCACTAATTGAAGAAAATAAAAATAATCCGAGGTACCTTTTCAGCACTGTAGCCAGGCTAACACAAAGTCAGAGCTCTATTGAGCCCATGATTCCTCTAGCCCTCAGCTGTGAGGACTTTATGACATTTTTTAACGATAAAATTCACAAGATTAGAGATAAAATTAGCCACTCCCTGCCTTCACCTGGGCCTGCTGTACCATTAAATGTAAATAGGCCTAACCTAAACTGTTTCACACATATAGGACTTCAGGAACTTAACTCTATTATTTCATCCTCCAAACCATCGACCTGCCTTTCAGATCCGATCCCAACTAAGCTGTTTAAAGAAGTTATTCCCCTAGTCTGCCCATCTTTGTTGGAGACAATAAATATATCTCTATCAATAGGCTACGTGCCACAGTCCTTTAAAGTAGCTGTAATCAAACCCCTTCTCAAAAAACCTACTCTTGATTCCAGCACTTTAGCAAACTACAGGCCTATATCTAATCTTCCTTTTATTTCAAAGATTCTTGAGAAAGTTGTGGCAGCTCAGCTCTGTGAATTTCTTCAAAACAACAGCCTGTTCGAGGACTTCCAGTCAGGCTTTAGAGCTCAACACAGCACAGAGACTGCTTTAGTTAAAGTAACTAATGATCTACTCTGGGCTTCAGATGAAGGACGACTCTCAGTCCTGGTTTTATTAGATCTTAGTGCAGCTTTTGACACTATAGATCACTATATTCTACTAGAGAGATTAGAGAAATTACTTGGAATCACAGGGACTGCCCTAAACTGGTTTAAGTCCTACCTATCTGATAGGTACCAGTTTGTACACGTGAATAATAAGTCTTCTGTGTACACTAAAGTAAGCTACGGGGTTCCTCAGGGCTCTGTGCTAGGTCCAATCCTCTTCTGTATCTATATGATCCCCCTTGGTAATGTTATGAGAAAATACTCTGTTAACTTCCACTGCTATGCTGATGATACCCAACTGTATGTATCAATGAAGTCAGGTGAGACAAATCAGCTATCTAAACTTGAGGCCTGTCTAAAGGACATTAGGGCCTGGATGGACCAAAATTTTCTTCTTCTCAACTCAGACAAGACTGAGGTCATTGTACTGGGCCCGCGACACCTTAGAGAAACCTATGCTAGCCTAACTGCCCTAGATGGCATTACTCTGGCACAAAGCACAACTGTTAGAAACCTTGGGGTTCTATTTGATCAGGACTTATCCTTCAACTCTCACATAAAACAAACTTCAAGAACTGCCTTCTTTCATCTCCGTAACATTGCTAAAATCAGATCTATCCTGTCTCAGGGCGACGCCGAAAAACTAGTCCATGCTTTTGTTACCTCTAGACTGGATTATTGTAATTCTCTTTTAGCAGGCTGCCCGAGCAAGTCGCTTAAGACACTTCAGCTGGTTCAAAATGCTGCAGCACGTGTACTGACTAAAACTAGGAGAAGAGATCACATTACTCCTGTATTAGCCTCTCTGCATTGGCTTCCCATAAAATATAGAATAGAATTCAAGATTCTTCTTCTCACTTATAAAGCCCTAAATGGACAGGCACCAGTCTATCTCAAGGAGCTTGTAGTGCCATACAATCCCCCCAGAACACTACGCTCTCAAAATGCTGGACTACTCGTTGTTCCATTCATCTCTAAAAGTAGTATAGGAGGAAGAGCTTTCAGTTATCAGGCCCCACTTCTCTGGAACCATCTACCAACCACGGTTCGGGGGGCAGACACCCTCTCTACCTTTAAGGTTAGGCTCAAAACATTCCTCTTTGATAAAGCTTTTAGTTAGGAACCAGCTCATAGCTCATAATTAAGATGCAATAGGCATAGACTGCCGGGGGGGGGGTCTGGCATGCTCGGTTGGAGAGAGGTTGGAGAGGGCGTTAAGAGAGAGGTCATTTAGGTTAGAGAGGGACCGGAGAGGGTCCCATTCCTCTTTCAAACACTCCCTCTATGTCTGCTTACTCCCTTGTGTGTTTGCTCCTGTACTCCTTCTGGCTTTTGTCTTGCAGGTCCGTGGGATCCTCAGTGTGGAGTTACAGAGACTCAGCGGCTCTGTCTCCACCCTTTCCTCTGCACACACCCAACACAGCATAACGTGGATGGCTGTTCATCATAGGAATGGGATCCACACAAGGTTCCTGCTGCTTAACAGAAGGTTTTCCTTGCCGCCATGATGAATTCATGTTGGGTGTGGGATACATATGTATGTGTATATACGTATATATGCATATGTGTGTATCCATAAAATGAAGAGTCCGTCCTTAAGACTGCTCTACTGTAAAGTGCCTTGAGATACCATTGGTTATGATTTGGCGCTATACAAATAAAGATTGATTGATTGATTGATTGATTGATAAATGAAAGTCATTTGAAATGACAGAGTGCCAGCTTTTCATATAGTTTGATTTTACAGAGCAGAAATGAGGAGCCACTCTGTCTTCTGTGTGTTCACAGTGCCACTGTATCTAGATGTCTTCTTCAAAAATAGCAAATGCACACTGGTGTGTGTCTATCTGTCAATGAGACAATGGACATTTGTTAAATATTTATATTTTCCTAATGCTTGGTGCACTGATTATTAAAACCAGTGTCAATTTTTATCAGCACATTTTGATTTACTGTAGTTTTTATTCATAAAATTCACTAAAATGCTAAATTTAGGACTAGTTTCATTATTATATTGAAATTGACTTTTTTAAATTTTTTAAGAGATTTTTGTAGAGATTTATTTATATGTTTTCATCCTTTTTATATTTGTTCATTCGGAATAAATCAATAAATAAATAAATAAATAAAGGACATTAAGATTTTAATCGAATAAAATATAAAGCATAAGAGTTTATTAAAGATTAAGTTATGATCATATTAATATCAACCTGATATTGGATGATTTTAACATCTGTAAACACACACATATAAATGTGATGGTCACATTTATTAGTCGACAAAAAATGTCAATGTTTTGTATCGTTTTTGTAAATATTTAATTATGTGCCATAGTCTAGTTATTGTCACCTAAAAAATGTAGCCGCTGAAAACTGACTAAAATGTTAAGTCGACAAAAATTATGACCGAAATTTTTAGTCGACAAAAATTACGACAAATATTTTTAGTCTACAAAAATCACGACTAAAACGTTTAGTTGACAAAAATTAGTCAACAAACATTATGACTAACATTTTTAATCGACAAAAATTATGACTAAAATTTTCAGTCGACTGATAAAAACAAGTCAGCATAAACACACAGCTGATGTATCATCAAAGTTACATATATAAACATGCACTGAAAAACTCGTCATGAAGACAAAGTAGAAAAAAGATGTTTCCTCAGACTGATTGATCGTATCCTGTGCTACACACATAGGTTTACTGGATTTTAAAAATGAAGACGTAGAGATATTGATGCTAGGAAGGAGTATTAACTCTGATCTGACAAGTACCATCTGAACTGCTTGAGCTCTCAGGAGACCATAACCTAGTGTAATACAGGAGCTTTATTTTGAAATGTAAGGTGCAGAGCTCGAGTTAATGACCCTGCCTCCATATGGGAGCTTGTCTTTTTTTTTTTTTTTTACAGCAGGCTCCGTTTATTGTACAATCATTCTCTCACCGGCCGTCGTCTAGTCCAACACAAATGTTGTTGCTGTTTCCCATTGACGTCTTGTGAGATTCAGTCTCTGTTTCTTCTGTTGGAGAAGGTTGAGGTACATGTTCCAGACATCGGACCATGGAGCCCACCTGCAGACTCTTTACTGCCCTCGGCACAGGCCTGTTGAGGGAAAATATCTCGATCTGCCCTTGAGAACTTTCCTCCCCACCTGCCACCTTTGTAGAAAAAGAGAAATAATATGATTTGTGACACTTTTTAAGAACACCACTGGACAGAATCACAAGGCCACAGGTGATACACTTTTCTGTTGAAAAGGAAAGAGAAGTATAGTCTTTGGCCTGGTCTGTCTTTGCCAATCTGGTTCTTTATGCCTTCTTAGAGTTTTAATTCAAATGCCCCAGCTGGAGAACTCTAATTAAACAGTCCAACCAGTACAACTAAAGAAAGTTCAGGTCGTTTGTCCTTTCAGACCTTGTAATTTGTAGTCCCATAATTACTTTGGATAATATTACTTGGAGTTTTAAGCATATTATGTAAGAAATGCACAGTGTCATCTCTAAAACTGCAAACAGTTCCTAAAACTTCTGTGATCTTTTTTTCTGTCCAGAACAGGAAGGGCTGTTGAAAACTCTCAGTTGTTTAGCCTTTAGTTTTTGAGGTTTTAGTTTGATTGATCATAAAAGGGACTATTAGGGTCTATAAACTAAACTATATTTAGACAGCATCTTATATTATCAGTCTGTACCATGTTGACACAGAGTCAAACCTCTGCCAAGCTCAAAATCTCCTCTTTGCTAGATATTGTCAGTTATCTGGATCAATGATTCTGGTACCATGATCATTCACACTTTAAAGGCTTGGAAACTCTTTCTATCATTATTATATATCCCCATTTCCTTTGAAAAGTCATGATGAAATGCTCAATCCAGAACCGATCCGCATAAAACTCAGTGGAAACCCGAAATAACTGATCGTAAAGATCGGTTAATGACAAGCTAAATACAAGCTGAGATACGATTTTTTGAAATTTTGCGATTAATGACGAGATATACGAATCTTTTGATTGTTCAAACTGATCGAGAATCAGTATAATGATCCCAAAGTAAAACTTCCTTGGTGAAGGCAATAGGCAGCACAAAAAACATTAGTCTATTCAAACAAAATAGCTAATGTAGCTCAAAAAGTTCAAGCCAGCATTTGAAAACAAGTTCTGATAAATTACGGTCGGGCCCGCAGAACGTCTCCGTGTCGAGTAGCACGTACCACCGTCCTAAGAATTCAGTGAAATGACACGGTTCCACCGACTAAAACAAATTAAATTGTGCGACGTAAAATCGCAATCTATGTTGAATTGCCTTTGAAACGATATGTCATACGACTATGTTCCGACAAATTTAGAAATGACTGGAAAAGAGGGTGGGCCCCCAACCCCCCACCCCCTTTCAAAAAGGTCTCTGAGAGGCTCTTGAGATCCGCTCATAGAATGTCAATGGAAAAATTACAGCCCGATTCAACAAGCATTAATGGAGGAGTAGTCATTTGAAAAATGGGGTCCCCGGGGGGCCCCGTGGCACATACGGAGTAATGTGCCCCATTCATATATTGGTATGTGTCAATGATTAGGTACGACCAAGTGTCGCAATATTTGACTCACAAATAAATGAGAAAACAACCTTAATGGAAATTTCCTAAAAAAGGAGGGTCCGGACCCCTAATCAAATTGTGCCAGGCATTATCGGAATCTTCGTTGAATTATCTTTGAAACAAAATATCACACGACTATGTTCTCATGAATTTATCACCGGGAATGGGGGATGGGCCCCCAACCCTATTTCAAAAAAAGGGCTCCAAGCATCTCATCATATTAATTCATAGAGTATTCATACCAAACTGTATTCCGATCCCCCCAAATAATCAATAAAGGATTACAGCAGTGTGTTGGATTCCTACAATTCTCAGCCTAAATGCATTCAGGCACCTGTTGGATAATGAGTACAAACAAGTCTGAGTCATCCTTTTAAATGATTCAAGTTAAACTGACCTTCAGAGGTTGATTTCAGTCAATGTCTCAATGTTTTTGTAGTGTTATGACACAGAATTGTTCTAAAAATCTTCTATTAGTTGACTAAATCTAAAGAGTAGAGATTTACGACTGTTATCACTTATATTTATTACCCTCAACTATCCTCCTGTCACAAAGAGATAATACTTCCCATTAGCTCATTTAAAGTCTTGTCTCGCCTTATAACATTAAGTACCCCAACCTCTTATGTCTTTGAGAGCATTTTCATCGAGTTCCATTTTCACTGTTGAAAGTGTCACTCAATTTTACTGCCATTTGAACAAGTATAAATTATATTAGACAGATAATAAATGTGAATTTATGTTTCCATTACTGCTAACAGATGTATTCTATTTAAAATACAGAAAAACTACCAACCAACAGCAATGCATTTAGTTGTTAACAAAACATGATAATTTCCAGCTTCTTAAGAACGTTTCATAGACTAAATGTCTGCCTCAATAGGAGCCGGATTTCCTGTGCACCAAATTTATATTGGCCTTTGTTGGAGCCTGTCTAGGCCAATACCAAACAAGCTAAGCCCCTCCAACCAATCTCTTATGCAATTCCAATCAAGGTGGCAGAGCTCTAATTCATACACAATTAAAATGTCACTTGGGGTTTTCCAATATAATTTCATTCATGACTCCTTTGGTGGATGTTCACACAATATTCAATGCCTCTCCGAAAAAAGAAAGCACAGCTGCTTGCTGCAAGATGGCAAAGATTTATCCTCAGTATAAATCACATCACACGAAAGTGACACGAGCTAAATATAGTCTTTAGCTTTTCCCCTCCATGCTCAGCCTTATTTGCATGCAATCATTTGTTTGATTTGTATCTGCGTACAGAATCTGGACAGGAGCGACCCTTTGGGCTCTTGAGAATAAGCCAGAACAAATAATAGTCTTTTGCACAGGGTGAAAAGAAGAGAGTGGACTTATAAGGCTATACTGTGCCTAAAAATATGGGAAATTAGTTATTTTCATAATTTATGATGGATGTGTTTATAAGCAACTAGGACATACAGTATAAGTGTGACCAACATACCTGTTTAAAGCTAACTATTCTAGCAAGGGTCTCATTAAAGTCTTTACTTGGTTTATTTTTTTTTAAACAAACTGTTACTATTGTCTGTCGGCTCTGAAGTAATTTATTTGTTGGTCTAAACACGCTGAAACTGCTCAAATACTAGTTGCAACGAGGCACCAGTTGAATTTAAACACCCCACAAGTTTCACACGTTTCTTAGAGTGAGCCAACTCGGCCAAAAAAAAGCACATTAAAGAAATATGAGGTGATGTTGCGATAACACTAATGTTGTAGTACTCAAAGCCAGTCTTTGTCTTATCTCTCATTGGAGAGCATTTTTAATCGGTCCCGTCTAAGTCTCAGACTCCAGATTTTATGTTAAAACCAGTTGAGACCATCACTGATCTGCGTCAAGCATTTAGCGTTCGCTCGCTTATTATTCTGTCTCCATAAAAATCGTTACCAGTGCCTTGTGTGTCAGAAACCTGCAAACAATGGGACATTATTTCTAGAAGGAGATACATCTGAACAACTACTTTTGGCCTCATTTGCTAGAATTTAAATTAGTCAAGATTTAAGATTTTTGCATGTTGCGCTTTTAAAGAGTTGCAGACACCGTGTTTTCCTCTGTCAAATTTATTTAAAAAACAACGAAAGTTAAAGAGAGAATGGTAACTGATTGATTATCATGGTTCTGGTCTTGACTCGGTCTCTACTCCTAAAAGTCTTGGGCCGTGTTCGAAGTGACAAATTAACGTGCTACGCGTCAAAATGAGTATGTAGTGTGTTCACATTAGATACTATAAGATAAAGTATGTGAGAAATACCGGGATGTATACTATATCGTGACATTTTTTAAGTACGCACGGTGGACACACTAGTCATACTCAACCGCCCCATGATGCATTGTAAGAGGCATGTAAAATTGTCCTGGGAACGGCTTCAAGCTAAATATCAAACATCCCCTTTTCAAAACAAAAGCATCCCGTCTGGTCTTCTATTAGTTTTTTAACGCTTTTATAAATAGGGCTCTTGTTTTGAAGTTAAGCAGAAGTTTTGTCAGCAGCTCAATGGCGGGTCTCCAAAAATCTCCGAAATGTCAGAATTAAATATGTTTTCTGTGAGTTTTATGGATCAAATGACCACATGTTGATATTCTACTTGGTCACTTTCTCACTTAAAATGTTTTCAGAACTTTCAAAGGTGGAGAATCATCAGAGATATTTAGCCTCAGTGTGATTCAGGTTTTTGTCGAGTTTAAAATGCATCTTGGGAAACTTGGAAGTCTACTTCAGTGGAAACAGTCATCATCCTAATCATACTTAACGTATATAGGAGACAGTATACTCATTAAGTTTGCAGTGGACAGTACGGAATGTGCTATTTCGGTCTGGTCTTGACACATGGTCAATGCATGCTGGTCTCGAGTAGTTTTTGGTCTCAGATCGTTTGGTCTAGAGAACAACACTAAATAATACCACATTAGGAATATCAAACCTTTGTTGACGATATGTTGTGTTTAAGTGTATTCTTGCTCAATAAAAGCTGCTTTGGAGGAAGTTGTGGAAAAGTGGGACAACGAAGGTGAAGGCAGAAACACTAGAGAAAGAAGCTGATTAGACACAATGTCGTTACTCTGATCAAAGCACAGAGAAATCCCCATAGCCCATCTCGCTTTAACATGATTAGTGTCATCCTGCATTTGACAAGCCTGCCACCAAGGTAAAACCGAGAGGGGGCGGGAACACGCAGCCACTAATTATTCATCCTCAATCCACAGGCTTCTCCAGATATTTTGAGAGGATTTTTTTTTTTTTTAAGTTTTGGCCTGGTTCCATGTTGTACTGTAGAGTTTATTAAAACATCTGAACTACCTGTCTGTCAATTCATCAGCCAACAATCACAAGTTTATTCATGTCTTTCATTTTTAGAGGTTGGACTTAAAAAAATTCCTCATTGATAGTCAGCCATGGGTTTTAAATAATTGGGCCATTTTGGAAAAAAAAAAAGAAATCCATACTGGTGCATTAGTAATTTTGTTCTCATACACACCCTGCTGCCCTGTCATTTCATGTTTTTGAAGTAATTTACGGTAAGTAATGACACCTTATTTTTAGGTAAACTCTGCAGCTACTTTATATTTAATCTCACAGGAAGGCTTTCCACAAACAAACCGTTACTATTGTCTGTAGGATCTCAACTGATTTATTTGTTGGTCTGAAACTGATCATAGACTCAGTCCCCAGTTAAAACGAGGCACCAGTTGAATTCAAGTTTTACACTTTTCTCAGAACTCATGTTGTCACGATACCAAAGCTATGACCTCGATACGATACCTGCATAAATTATCCCAGAGCCAAAACTGAAATAATACCATGGCAAAACCTCAAACTTCTTAAGACTAATGCAATAATAGATGACAGAAATTGGAACTTAGTATTTTTTGTTTTATTTCTTAGCTTAGTTTACATTTCTATTGTTTTAACATGGGCTCAGACACTGTAGGGTAAATTAATGGTCGAATGATGTGTTTTGATTAGCGCGAGAAGGCAATGCAAATGGAGCTGAGGAGGAGAATCTATGTGTTACAGTGTTGGACAACACAAGGCAGGCACAGATACAAACAATGCAAGTACTTTGCTTTCTGTTTTGTTACCAAAAGAGTACATTTGTGAAACTACCCAGGACACACCCAACAGCCTCCCACAGCACAATGGTAAAAACCACTGGTCTAGAGCAGTGGTTCTCAACCTTTTCAGCCCACGACCCCCAAAATAAAGGTTTCAGAGACCAGAGACCCCAACTGTACCTGAGTGTACAGTACATTCAAGAACAGTCATGTGGAATAAAGGGGAAAGCTGTTTGGGGATAATTTAGTTTAAGATGTAGGAACAATTAGTTTAAACTGGCAAATAATGGGCATGAAAAATCATGAAAGTGGTTAAATAGGCAAAAATAAGCATGAATTATTGCAAAAAGGGTAACTTAAAAGTGACAATAATGGGTCATGGTTTAGGGTTATTTTATCGAGTTCGCACATTCTAGTCTAACTACTGTTTATATTTATACTTATGTTTATACTTATTATCATCTTTTCTAGTTGATTGTTTATTATTGAATGTTTTCACTATTGGAGAGAGCACAGTTGACCGAGTCAAATTCCTTGTGTGTACAATATACACTTGGCGAATAAAGATGATTCTGATTCTGATTCTGATACATTAGGATGGAAAAGTGGTGGAAAGGGTTTATAAGTGCCGGAAATGTCTTGAAAGTGGAAAAAAAATGTGCAAATAAGGCACTGACATTTGACGGAGAAGTGGCAGAAATGGGAGTAAAATGCATAAAAAATATATATCAAGAAAAAGGGATGAAAATAGGTTCAAATATGGCAAGGTTGGTGTAATTGCAGAAAAAGGGTAAAAATAAGCAAAAATGGGTTTGTTGTCAAATATTCCTAGGTTCTTGAAGGTATCTGGTGACCCCCTCTAAGATGGGGACCCTGACGCCAAGGTTGAAAACCCCTGGTCTAGAGAAGTGTTCCTAAACTTTTTCTGTTGCTAAACTAGAAGTACCCCCTCATCACACTATTCATAGCACACCTTGTTTTATTCACAAATCAGGCCATTTATTGTTAACAGGTGGAAAAATTGTCCAGTCGACACGTATACAGTGTCTGAGAAAGGCTTTACTACTTATGTTGGATATAAATTCAGATATGTTTCCTTGTACCCCCTGCAAAGAGTTCAAGTACCTTGAAAGGTACACATACGCCTGATTGGGAACCGCTGATGTAAAAGAGTGGCACACTCCCTGGTCTCTTTAAGAAGACCAACTTTGAATAACAAATATCGCAGTTCTACTTATTTTCCTATGCTGGGTGACCGTTTATTGGGTTTAGCACGCTATGAATATTAAAGAGCTAACCGAGCGTTTAGGGTTAAAAGAAGTTCACTTGATAAATTTCCACTTTCCAACTTTTTCATAAAGCAAAAAAAACAATATTGGATACTTGATGATTAATAGCAGCGTGCCTTCATCGAGCCCCTGCTAATTCCTGGCTTCCTGCTCATTCTTGTGATTTGATGGTCTTGCTTCATAGAAAACATCACTTTTCAAAGACCACAACAGCAGCTACTCACCAAAAGCCTTTATATTCAACAAATTGACACTTTCCAGGTGACACAGAGAAAAATATTGTCACTCACTTTGCAATGAGAAACATTCTGTAATCTATTTAATGAACGAGAGCTCAAAAGGCAGTGAACTTTTGAATGGTCGACATAGCAAATATGACGTTTTTTCTGTCTTTATTTTGAAGTATTGCACACACAGAGGACAAACAAGTGTTTTGAAGCATTTAACACATACTGTAGCTTGCATACATGTTAATGTTGAGCACAACTTACCCAGAGGTAGCCTTGAGGTAAGGAGGTACTTGCTGCAGAGAAGCCCAGTAGTGAACAGTGGACGGGGTTGTGGAGCGCAGCTTGGAGCTTGAAGAAAAACAATGAAACAAGGAATTTAATTCAAAAAGTATATAAGCTGTGATTAATAAAATCAGTAGAAAACTATTAAAAACCTGCACAATTTACAGAAGCAATGAAACATCATGAAATATCGCTGAGTACTAGAACTCATGACTTTTACTTCTGGTTTTAACAAGTGAAGGGAATATTTTTGGCCTATTAAACCAAATAATGAAAGAAAGGAAAGTAATAATAAGAAGAAAAAGGATGATGACTTCAATCAAACAATCCACAAATAAATACCAACCCAATCAAAGCAAAGAAAAAGTTAGTGTTGGTAGGAAAAATGTAGCCTGCAAACTCAGCTGGAGCTCATTCCACTAATGAGTTTTCATTTAAAATGAAGGAAAAACAGAATAAGAGTAATTGCCAAAAATCATTGTTAAAACCAAGATCCAATTTATTGTGAGCTCAGATCTTGTTTTGAAATATTTGTCAACTATTTTTTTCTTGCTTGTAGTATGTTAATAAATTAGCTCAACACTAATCCACAAGGTTTTACTAAATTTCATAAATCAGCGGAATTTAAGACAATTAAAACATTTTTTCTAATATTGTTTTAACATATCTGTGATGCCAACAGAGCAGACACTTTTCCTGATTTTTAACCAAGAACGTGATTGACTAAAATGTGCATTTGTATTTGTATATATATAATAATCATAATGAAATAACTAAAATTAAGTAAATAGATTAAAAAAATACAATTTTAACTACGACTGCAAGCAGTTATGAAAAGGGGCCAAACCAACGTGCCATTTGCAGTGTTGTAATTGTAATGGGCGTGGCCCAGCCCAGGTGATTCAGTGCTATGCAGGGAATCTGGAGATTGTATGTGCAAAGTTTGGTGCAGATAGAGATTAAACACTAGGATTTCAAAAAAGCAGGTTTTTGATGTGTAGTGACTTACAAAGAGAAATAATCTGAGGGAGTGGGCGTGGCCTATGTCAGAAGATGCGACTCTATTTAGGGAACACGAGGATATAAAGTTTATGAAGATTTAAACACATATTGTATATACACATACATATGATGGTGTGCTGTATAAATATTGTAAATCAATGCAGTTATTGACAACAAATTACCAAAAATCCCAATTATGTCACTCGGAATCAATAGATTTGAATTGCCTGCCAATAACTTCCGGGAACAAATTGAATCTACATGAATCATGAGACGGTCAAGCATTTCAAACTTACGTTGTCACAACTCTCGCTCTAAACGGCTTTGGTCTAACCACCATTCTCAGCCAAACTGTTTATATCTATACTTATGTTTATACTTATTATCATCTTTTCTAGTTGATTGTTTATTATTGAATGTTTTCACTATTGGAGAGAGCACAGTTGACCGAGTCAAATTCCTCGTGTGTACAACATACACTTGGCGAATAAAGATGATTCTGATTCTGATTCTGATTACTTAATTCAGTT